>NC_133331.1:60147118-60268769 GCF_042186555.1 Aquarana catesbeiana | reverse complement strand
AAGCTCTGCTGATTTCATCATCCAATCATGTGCAAGCAAAAATGCTGTTTTTTATTTTCCTTGCCTGTCCCCCTCAGATTTACAGCGACTGCATTTCCAAGTGCACTTGTAGCACAAAGTGAATTTGACTTTAGTAAATAAACCCCATATGGATGCAACTAAAATTAGGAGCCTAGAGTGACTACTCGTATTTTCAGTAATGGCTATACAGGTGTGATCCAGGAAAAATATGCTCCATTAACATAGCATAATCTACAGTGTCAACCAACATGGTGTTTTTGATAAAGCGGACACAAAGATCAACTTTATCAGGGTGTCAGGTATTGGGCTGCCATTCAGTGCAGGTAAAATTGATACCTGTCATGTATGGATATATTCCAACAGCACTAAGTGAGTTCTTTATGAAGGTAAAATCCCCAGACAGATTTCACAGTTAAAATTCATATCTATGTGAACAATTTAACTTGCAAGGTAATTTTACATCTGTTCAGCCGGACATTGAGTTGCATATTATTGTTACAGGCATAATGATTTCCTGTTTTAGCTTTATTGCTTCCTGTGTAATTTCTCTGCTAATTGGTCAACAGATTAGCGATGCAATGATATTAGTTCACTGTACAACAGGCGGAGGGGTGATGCTAAAAGCTCAACCAATAACAAATCTGTTTATCCCTGCCGGTTGTGCTGTGTGTATATATATATATATATATACAATACTTATTTAACTATATGAGTTCTACCTAAAGTTAAAGTGGTTGTAAAGCCTAAACATTTTCTACTTTAATTCATTCCTTGCATTAAGGTAAAAAATGTTTAGGTGTCAGCATACCCTCCCCCCCCTGTTTTACTTACCTGAGCCCTTCATTCTATCCAGCGCCATGCACGTTTGCAGCTCTTCTCTCTCCTAAATTCTGGGTCTCGCTGGCTTTGCTGGGGCATTTGCTCCCAGTGCTGTCATTTAAAGTCAGTGGCAGGGGGGGGCCAAATCCCCCTGTCAATGGATGCAGCAGCTTGGCTCGGGTGCAAGCATGCACAAGTGCCCCCATGGGAAGGCACTGGACAGAGGGGAGGGACCAGGAGTGCCGGTGGGAGACCTTAATAGAGGATGTTTGCAGCTGCTCGGTGCAATTGAATTGCAAGGTGCCTTTCGTGGTGCTTATTTCAGCCAGTGTTCTGATAAAATAATACACTTTTGCACTTTGGGATCCTCCTGTATCTGTACAAACCAGTTCACTGGAATTTACGTTTTACATAGTTCAGGTGTTGATACAGTATTAAATGGCCCATAAGTAGCCTCATCTTCATTCCACTGTAAAAGGTTGCTTCAGATTAATGTGTCTAATGCATCACATCTCTGTCAAAGCTTAGCTCATGTGATGGACAAGTGTGATCAATCTTTGAGTCTGATAAAAGCTTTGGTGACAGTACATCCACAGAGATTCCATCTCTTTACCGCTGTATGTCTCTATCCATGTAATATGGTCTGTCTTTGTAGCTCTTAACAGGAAAGTATGCCTAGGTTGGCCTTGACTATCCGGGAGAAGTGCTCAGATAACATTTCAGAATGGCTGCATAAGTGCTCACTGGTGTTCTCTACTAACGTAAAATGCAGGTGCAGCTTATTTTTCTAATTTAAACATCTTGTCACGTCTGTGATGGGCATTCCTCAGTTAATCCCCCAGTCTTGATACTCTAGCACCATGGAATCCTAAACAAACTGTTCACACGCCTTAAAAACAGAGTTAAATACAGCTTGTACAGTGGGGAAGTGGTAAGACTGGAGCTACTGGGGGTTTTATACAAGAATAGATATCAAGTTTGTGTATTAATGAGGGTCTGGAGCAAGCAAGGAATACCAGTATTCCTAAATAAAGTAATTTCACTAGACAGCAGCAGGCACCATAAGTTCCTCATGCATACTTTGGCTTCTAAAAACTCCTTTCTCACTAGAAGCTCCAACACCTTGGAAACTCTCAGGTTTGGTACACATATATGAAAAATGCATTTTTGACTGTGACCAGCTTTCACATGTGCGGGGCGACTATTGTGCGATTTTAAAAAGGGTCCAATTCAGGTGCGATTTCAGGTAAAAAATTAAAGCGGAGTTCCACCTACTTTTGAGAGGTGGTCTTAAATGAAAGACCACCGCTCGTTTTTGGCTAGTTATTTTTTTTTTCTTCTAACTTATCTTTTTATGAAGTACAGCCTACACTTCCGATCCATCTGGTCCGCGGCGCAGGACGTCATATTCTCTTCTTCGGCAAGCCCCCCCGATGTCTTCTGGGACATGTGTATTTCCCAGAAGACAGCCGGCCATTCACAAAGTGCTGAGCGACTTGTGCATGCGCAGTACGAAACGGACAGTGAAGCCGCAAGGCTCCACTGCCTGTTTCCCTTAATTAGAATGGCGCCTGCACACGATCCGATGGACAGATCAGCCTTGGGGGGGCCGACATTGCGGGCTCCCTAAGCAGGTAAGTGTCCTTATTTATTAAAAGTCAGCAGCTACAGTGTTTGTAGCTGCTGACTTTAAAAAAAAAAAAAAGGGTGGAACACCACTTTAAATACATGCACTTTTAGTCACAAAAAAATTTAACTTACCTAAGGTCTAGAATTTGCTGTAGATAGAAACCAATCATAGCCATTGTTTTTTGGCGTTCAATTTAGAAAATAAATGCAAAGGGTCTGATTGGCAGTAACCCCTGCCATTCCACCAGTGATTATGGAAACAGCTTAGGGTCCAGTATATGGAGCAACAAAGTGTAAGTTCACTTTTTCAGAAAAAAAATAAAAAAGGTTAACTAACACCCTACACCCTCCCCACTTCTTACCAGCAGATACTTCCACAGTGCTTGTAGCGTGCTGTTAATGAGGCGATTGCCAGCAAGGAGTTATATGATATTCCAGTGCTACTAATTAATAAAACAGCGAAGCCCTTGAACACATAGAAATCCATGTACAGCAAATAAAATAACTTTCAATATGAGGTTAAGAGCAGTTTGGCCAAAGATTTTTGGCCATAATTTTCATCTGTGTCACAGGATTGCACTTACTTGCTCTCCTGTGATCCAGAATCAGCTGACAGTGAGCTAAAGCCTGCTGTTGGCTAACGTCACAGAGCTGCTTCAAGCTCTGAAACGATCCCGACATTTATGCCAGGATCCACCCGGATGACTGATTGGCAGCTGGTTCAGCCTTTCAGTGTGCTGCTGAGATCCTAAGCCAGCCACTCCCACCCCCTCCCCAGCCCTGTGAGCTCTGAAAGGGCAGAGCAGAGAACTGGGACTGACAGTTACTGCTCTCTGCTGAGAGAATACTAAGAACTGAGCGATCAGCAGTCATGTGATTGCTCAGTTCTCGGTCTTAGAGCCTGTGGGGGACAGTAGGTGAGTATGTATGTTTGTTTTTTCAGTTCCGACACTTCTCCTTCAATGTCAGATTGCTACATGATTAATAATGTTATCTGCAGCTGAGCCTCTATTGTCAAAAACAGCCAGAGTTGAAAAACAATACACCTTTGAGAGAGTGATTTACTTCAGATTGTCATTTTTATGTTTGCACTGTAAATCCAAATTTAATCTGACCATACACTAATCAAATTTTGGGCAGGTATTGATGAACTGGTGGAATTTTGCTTAGTAGGTGGCCCTGTCTGCACCCTCCCACCCGATATCCTTCAATCTAAAAATCAAAGGAGTCAGGTAAAAAATTGTTGGTCCAACAACAGCAGCATCCAATCAGACGCAGCCACTGTTCACTACTCTGACAGTCACCAGCTGTCGCTGTCAGAATACAGTAAATGCAGTGGTAGATTGTCAGCAATTATTTTTTTTATTCAGCATACAGACTGAATGAATAAAATAAAATCTAAAGGTATATGGCCAACTTTAGTCAAAATCACAATCTTGTTTAGAGCTAATGAATCTGTAACTGATGGTACACATTTTTCATTTATGTGCAATGTTATTTGCTAACAGTCATTTATTTTTGTTGCAGTGCATCTCAGCTACTAGAGAAGAATCCTTTCTCTATCAACAGTCCATTGGGCAGTGGAACTGCTAACCCTCTACTGCCGTCACCCGCCAGCCTTCAACTTGCTCAGCTGCAGGCTCAGCTCACCCTACAGAGGCTAAAATTGGCTCAGAGTGCAGTGACCACAAACACAGCTGCTGCTACAGTACTCAACCAAGTCCTCTCGAAGGTGGCTATGTCCCAGCCACTCTTTAACCCACTGAGAAATGCCATGATGGGTGCCCCCGGCCATGCAGGAATGGCCTCTCTTGGACCCGCCATGCACAATGCCCGATTTCCTTCTACTGGACTACCATTCTCTGCCCAAAACCCAGCAGCCATGGCACCAAAACATACTCAGAATCCAAACCAAAACTCTATGCCACCCTTTGGTAAAGTCATGGGTGGAAATAAGTTGGAAGGATTCCACACAGGTTCTCAGCCTTTTGGATCGGAGACAGAACAATCTGGGTATCATAGCTTCTCTTGTGGACAGGAAGAAACAATGGATGGTCGTTATCCTCCAAAACACAATAATGCAGCAGGATTTAAGAATCAGTATTATGGCACACATGGACCTCATCATTCAATGAGCCATAAAGGAGACACGAGCCAGGGGGTCCATAAGGTGTCCTCAAACAGTCAGTGGGAATCTTCTCAGCATTGGCAACCATCTAATGAGCCCTTTGACAACAGAAGCGAGCTCTACAACCCAGAAGAACCAACCTCAGACACAAAATTCAGCCCTTCAAGTTCTCCAGGTTTCAGCAGACACAATAATGGAAAACCCCAAAGCTGCATCACTTCACTGAAGAATCTAAAGCCACAGGAATTGAATGACTTCCATGGTATACCCCCCGCTCACCTACCACACACCTGTACAATGTGCAACAAAAAAGTCTTCAATTTGAAGGTTGGTAACTTGGGGTGCTGTTCTGACAAAAAAAAAGTAAATGTAGTTGTGTTGTGCATTGCTTTTATTGGTTTATGTTAGTTGGACATGATATATTTTTATATTAACAGAGACAACAAAAGATTAGAATTGGTAAATACTCTACACTGGTCACAGTTTGTACTATTTTTTGTCATATATTTTTTTGGGGCAGAAATATGAGAGGGATAAGAAATTATGTATCCCCAGCTGTTTATGCATTATTTCTGTAAAACTTACATGGGTGAATATGTTGCCTGGTTTTAAATAGAGTCACTGTTTTATTAAATTGTTTGTGTGTGTATCTTATAGTCCATGAAGCAGCCGCAAGCAGGGATGGGGTTAGCTAATTAGGTAGACTCCTGCTGATGCACGTGAACTTTTTCACTCATGCTTAAAAGTGGGAATCCTCTTTAAAATATTACCACCCTAGAAAGGCCACATTCAAATACCCAAGTTCTAATCTTTCAGCTGGTCTGACAACTTGGCATTTCAGTGAGCAGGAGGTTTAAACCAGATACCAGGCAGGGGGCGATAACAGCTGGGTAGTTAGTGTGTATTATTTTGTAGGAATGTAACATAGACCTGATATCAAGCAAGGGTCAAAGACAGCCGGGCAAACATCAAGTAAATAAGTATATGTGCAAGCAGACCCCTCTCCCCCACCCCAAAATTGAGCAGAGGTCACCTGGTGTCAGAAAGTAAGGCAGTGTTTGGTGATATTACTTTGCATGTGCTCCTCTACTCTGCACTTGTTCCTTAACTCCTTCCCACCTGTAGTCTGTGAGTTAATGTCGGGATGTGATTTATTAATGAACATCCTCTGTTTAATAGCCATAAGCCGGCACTTTCTGGTTGCACTGGCTGGTGGCTCCCAGTCCTGGCTGTCACTGACACCTCTGGATCCCCCAGACAGCCGGGAACAAAAATAGTTCAGCCATGACATAATGATCACATCCTAACCAGGAGTTTTATGAACAAAACAAGCCTTCAGCCTGCAGATTGCACTGCAGCCTGAAGGTAACAATGCTCATTTGCTTAACACGTTAGTTGACAGATACAATTACAGTATTATAAAAAATAGAAAAGTAGTAGAGTGCTGTATCATGTTAGCCATCAATCCATGCACTACATTTTGATGCCATTTCTTGGCTAACTTAAGAGAGTTGAGCTATTTTTTTTGGAATCATACTTACCTAGGTGAATGCAGCAACAGTGTAGCATTAGCCGGCGCTAAGGCTGAGAATGGAGTGATCAAACACTCAGTTTCGATCACTCAGTTCTCACCTCTTGACTGTCAGTCACCGGCTCTCTGCTCTGCCCCTGGAGCGCTGGACTGTGGAGGGGGCGGGAGTGGCTGGCTCAGGCTCTTAGTGGCTCGGGGGCTAAGCCGGGTGCTGGTCCAGGGTTCTGGCTGGATCCCAACCATATGGTCGCAATCTTTCCCCAGCTTGGATCGGCTCTGTGACATCAGCTGACAGCGTGCTTCAGTCTTCTGTCTGCTGAAAATGGGCCATAGGAGTGCAGAATGAACTGAACTCCTGTGATCCATAGAAGAAGTACAGCCAAATGAGCTTTGGTTGTACTTCTCCTTTAAGTTAATAAAGAGTCAAGCTTTCGGGACAACTTAGATCTCTTCTTCAGGCATTATACATTTTTGAAAAATAGAAACCCACTTATTTATACACAAGTTACATGGCAGAACATTGACATATACTGTATATTGACAAAATAATAAGTATTTTTTTTCTTGATGCATTTTAGTTGTAAAGGCTTTTGTAAGAGATCAGAATTTAGAGGCGTTATCAGGGCAGTTAACTCACAGAAAAAGATTTCAGGCTCAATTCTCTCTTCCAATGACAGTCAGACTTGTCACCTCATTGCATCCTTTTGAATTGTCCACACTTTTGGTCAAAGGCTTGAGACAAGCAAATTTCTGTTTTCAAAAATCTGAGAATTGATAAAAACCATAATTGTACCCAAATTAAATTTGTGTCACTTTTTTCCCCACAAAGAGAGCTTTCTTTTGGTGGTATTTGATTACCTCTGGGTTTTTATTTCTTGTGCTATAAAATAATCCCAATAAGCATATATCGATAGTTTTGTGTTTGATAGTTAATAGTTTTGTGCAAAATGTATAGTGGCTACAAACTATGGGAATCATTCTGGATTTTTGATTTATTTTTTTTTATACTAGTAATGGTAGCGACCAGCGACTTATAGCATGATTGGGATATTGTGGCAGACAAGTAACTGACACTTTTGACACTTTGGTGTTTATTTTCTAAAGCCACAGATAGGCACTGATGGGTGGCACTGATTGATAGCACTGTTAGGCAGCACTGATCAGGAGGCACTGGAAGGCATCACTGATGGGTACTGAGTGCCATCCCTATTGGGCATTAATTGGCATACCTGGGTGGGCATCCCTGGTGGGCACATTCAAGGGGGGGTTGCACTGATAATCAATCAGCGCAGACCCCCCCCCCCCATCAGGAGAGCGGCCGGTCGGCTCTCCTCTACTCGCGTCTGACAGTGCGAGTGGAGGGAAAGCTGATAAACGGCTCTTCCTATTTACACTGTGATCATCTGTGATTGGACACAGCTGATCATGTGGTAAAGAGCCTACATCAGAGGCTCTTTACCTCGATCGGAGATGCGGTGTGTCAGACTGACACACCACCGATCGCCGTGCTGCGCGCCCCTGCGGCTTATCCTGCTGGATGTCATATGATGTCCAGTCAGGATAACTGAGCCACTTCCCGGCCATCATTCTGCATACAGCGGGCGGGAAGTGGTTAAACATCTAGGGCGATCAAAGGGTGAACTGTGTGACTAACTGGTGTTTATGTGTACACAGTGTGCTGTTTTTACTAAGGGATGTGATGGATTTTCTTTCCCTGCTGGGAAAGAAAATCCATTACATCCTGCTGACAAGATAGAGCTCTACCTTGTTTACAGCTTCGTCCTGTGTCTCTCCTCGCCGATCAGTGGCTGTCACCAACTGATCGGCATCTGCTGTGACTGTCACCAACTGACTAGCTTCCCCTAGGCGGAAGTGCAGAACCACGTATGGGGCGGTTGGGACGTGGTTATATTGTGTGCAAAATGCCCCAGAGGAATCTTTGTTGGGAAGACAGGTCAAACTCCTCAACAAATTAACCTCCATAGGTTCACAGTTAAAGAGGAGTTCCGCCTGGGGAAAAAAAATATTGTAGATGCTGACTTTTTGATATATGGACACTTACCTGTCCAGGGAGCCCACGATGTCGACACCCCAGCCGATTCGCCATCTCCACTGAAGGAAACCGTCAGTGAAGCCGGTTTCACTGCCGGTTCCCTATGGTGCGCATGATTTCTAATTGGCCCAGCGGCGAAGGAAGGAGGAGGGGGGCCGAACTTCCCGAGGGACGGCGCTGCGGCGCAGCCTCCCAGAAGTGGGGACGGGGATCTGTCAAAAACAGATCCCCATTCCCCCCTTCCCCCTGAAAGGTGCCAAATGTGACACCGGAGGGGGAAGCAAATAAGCAGAGGTGCCACTTTTGGGTGCTTTAACAACAAAACAGGTTTCCCTAAGGCGGCACATTTCTGCAGCAGAGACCACACCATAAATTATCTAAAAATGATGGTACTGACTGGGAACTTCAATTTACAAAATGAGAGTCTGGAAAGGAAATGTAATTTTTACACAAATTCCAAACTCTGGACCAGGATTTAATTCGGAACAGTAATTTTATAAAAGCTTTATATAAAGCTAAAATAAAAAACCTTATATGTCCCAAAAATATATATATGCAAATTAGTTATAGCGTTATCGTCACGTTAACTGAATAATGCTGACTCTGCTAAACATGACCTGGGCATGTAGGTATCAATAGCCTCTGATCACGAAAAGGTTAAGCTGCAGCTATTTTTCTATTCATGTGAATAAATACAATAGCGCACTACTGTGTGCTCTTTCCACTCATTTCGAAGTGGCCCATCTGTAGTCCTGAACTTTTTTTGGCTCTGTAATAGCAATCAACTGGTTGCCCGTTCCTGTCTATTCACCAAACAAAAGAAATCTATAAGTGCCCAGCTTTAGGCTACATTCACACAAGCCTCCTGTGTTTGTGGTATTTCATTGTAGACAAATTGATCTAGGAAGTAAAATTAAATATTATTTTCAGATAACTTTTTTCTGAATTGAAATGTATCTGCATTTACATGCTTTTACTGTGTTGAGACATGCACACAGTATCTAATCCGCCCTTAGACAGACACATTTCTATTTTCTCTAACACAAGTAACATGTTTGCCCATAAATGCACAGGGTGAGTTATTTGATTTAAAAACATTAAATGCATTTAAAATGTCGGCAGAACTGTCCTTCAAATGCATATATACTCATGTATGTCTCTGTCTATGTGAATGAGGCCGTAACTGTAAGCAAACATAGTTCTAGTTTCTTTGCAAACAACTATCCTGGGATCAACATTGGTTAGTCTACAAGACAGTATAGATTTTTTCTAATGATGCATTTATCTGAAAATATCTACTATTTATTTTGGACGGTGTCACCTGGAAGTGAAACAGTGCACTACCGATTACATTTCTGTATTCCACATCCCATAAAAGTCACATAAATGACAGTTAAAGTTGGAGCCTGAAAAAGCTTCTTGGGTGATACTTCTGGTATGAACTGTAAATAGCTGGGAAGTTTGTAAAGCTGCTCCCCGGGTCCAGGTGTTTGCAATCCCGGAGGAGGCTCTGTGAAGGCTGTGTATCTACTTTTGAGTGACATCATGTGTTTCTTGTCACAGTATCAGCTGACAACACCTATATCTGTTTGGCCTGCATGTCACGCTCTCTTATATGTAACCTGTCAGCAATATGTTTAGGTCAGGGCTTGACAAATTTGCTTTGAATCTAGGAGCCAGATAAAAAAGTTAGGAGCCAGTTTTTTTTTTTTTTTTAACTAATAAATCTTAGGGGTAGAACATGTAACATGTTTCCAAAGGGGAACTTATCCTTTAACCCTTTCACAGCCAGATCCGTTTTTGTGTTTTTGGCACACGTTTAAAAAAGTAATTTTAGGCCTGAAGATTACATAAAATCCCCAAGCATTATATATTTTCTGAAAGCAGACACCCTAGAAAAGAAAATAGCTGTAGTTCCAATTTTTTATGTCACACAAAATTACTGCAGAGGTAAAAAGAACACATTAAAAGCTCATTTTAGAGGGCACAAAAACGCAATAAATGACCCAATTTATTTTTTGGTGAAATATAAAAGCCAAGGTTGCACCAAGTAAATAGATGTCCATCATGTCAAACTTTAAACCTGTCAGTACCCTATATTTTCCACAGCCCCCCTTAGGTCATCAGCTTAGCGTTACAAAGGAGGTCCGGTGCTTGAATTATTGCTCTCATTCCAGCGTGCACGGTGATAAGTTTTCAGGAATAGGCGCCCCCGCCACATGCATTTACGTTTGTACGCATGTATATGTGGGTGTGGGGGGGGCTTAATTTTTTGGGGGGGTGGGATTTTATTTGCTTGGATGTAACTTTATTTTTTTACAATTAAACTATTTTTTTTTTTTTTAACTTTTTTTTCCCCCATCACATAGGGGACCCTATGTGATGATTTTTTTTAAGACAATAATGATTGTTGTTTAGATTAATCTTATAAAAACCTCAGAAAAAATGTGGTGTATAATTTAGATATTATGTAAAGTTTAAAAAAAAAAAAGCTATTTATTCTTGAATATCTCTATGCAGTGGTAAATATAAATACCCAGCTATATGGTTAGGGAACAAAATATCTAATCCACTCTGAGAACAAACAGAAGAGATATATGTATTATCAGAGATTTCCCACAAACTCAGAGATCAAAATTTTTATTTGAAGTAATTTTTTTTTAAAAAGACAGATTTTCAGAGAGGCTGGTAAGATAATATTATGCATGACACCCTCCCTTGTCATAGGCAGGCAGCTTGATACAGCGCCTGCTGTCACTTATGCTGGCCATACACAGACACATTTTTCCTTTAAAAATGTTCATGAGCGTTCATTCGATTTTCAAATCATTAGTGGGGTCAAATTGATGTGTGTTTTTAACCACAGTGATGGGAAAATTTGAAGGAAAAGAATAGAAAACATTTTCGACAGAACAAATTCTCTGACAGTGTATGTGGTTTTCGTTCAGAAATGACATTCATTTTAAAATTGAATGTTAAAACCAAGTGAAATTTTCGAACCGCATTACGTTCATTCATCAAGTGTACAAATAATATTTGTACGAATATTCTCACTTGAAAATCGATACGTGTATGGCCAGCAATAAAACATTTAGTAGCAGCAGCATGCTTTTTTTATCAATTGTCACAATAAAAAAAAATAGCCCTTTGTAGTAGAAAACAGCAGATAATCACTACTATAAGGGGTTATAGTATTAATTATATATATAGACACAAGTAAGATATACAGGGTATTTTAACTGGGAATCAGACATGAGGGTATATGAAGGGTGGAGGGGGGATATAAATCTTTTATATTAAAGTAGTATTAAAGGCTGAGACATTTTTTTATGGATATAATCATTTTAAATATAATGCACAATACTGGTAAACTTTTGCTTTAAATGTAATTGTAATGCCTTATATTATCTCCAGCTTCTCTGGGTTCAAATGCTAATCTTCTCTGCACAGGGCCCTTAACCACTTCAGCCCTGGAAGGATTTACCCCCTTAATGACCAGGCCATTTTTTTTGCGTTATGGCACTGCGTCGCTTTAACTGACAATTGTGTGGTCGTGCAACGCTGTACCCAAACAAAATCGATTTCCTTTTTTTCCCACAAATAGAGCTTTTTTGGTGGTATTTGATCACCTCTGCGGTTCTTAATTTTTGGGCTATGAACAAAAAAGACCGACAATTTTGAAAGATTTTTTTTACTTCCTGCTATAATACATATCCAAAAAATAAATCAAAAACAAACTTATTCATCAGTTTTTAGGCCAATATTTAGTCTGCTACATATTTTTTGTAAAAAAATTGCAGTAAGCATATATTGATTGGTTTGTGCAAAAGTTATAGCGTTTTCAAAATAAAGGACAGATTTATGGACTTTTTTTATGTTTTTACTGGTAATGGTCGCGATATGCGATTTTTTTTTTTTTAGCAGGACTGCGACATTGCGGCATACAAATCTGACCCCAAGTGACCCTTTTTGAGGACCAATGACATTATTATAGTGATCCGTGCTAAAAAAATGCACTGATCAATGTATAAATGACACTGGCAGGGAAGAGGTTAACACTAGGGTGCGAGCAAAGGGTTAACTGTGTTCTAACTGTGTGGGGGCTGGGCTCACAGAGACAATACAGAGATCGCTGTTCTTGATCACTAGGAACTGCAGATGTCCATTTTGTCCCCTTTCAGAATGGGGATCTACCGTGTTTACATAACTACAGATCTCCATGTTGTCTCATGTCAGAACGGGGATCTGCCGTGTTTACATAGGCCTGTTCTGCCTCTCTGTGCAACAATTGCATGAAACAACCTACAGGTATGTCATTTTGCGCAATAGAGCCGCTCTGCCACAATATATGTGTGGTGGGCGGTCTTAAAGTGGTCAACCACTTCCGGAATGGCGCACGCCGATATACGTCCTAACATTGAAGAGGGGTATCTTTGTTATGGCAGCAGCTAGCTGCCATAACCCCCGGTATCCTCTTCTTCGGCCGGCGGTCCGGTCTCCGATAATAGTGATCTCTGCGGTGGATTCGCCGCGAGATCACTTTTATCAGTGGTGGGAGAGGGGCCCCCCCTTCCGCCGCGCTCTGGTGCCCTCTGCCACTTACTGGAGCTGTCGGCATCGGCGGAGGCGACAGGGTCCTTCAGCTGGCTGGGTATGGAGACGAGTGAAGGGAAGATGGCCCCCACCCGTCTCCATACCATTGCAGGGCGGAAGTGACGTTTTTAAAGGGCCATTTTTAAAAAAAAAATTTTTTCAAATGCCAATTTTGTTTTTATTTATTTTTCCATTGCATTTTAGTGGAAATATGAGATCGGAGGTCTTTTTGACCCCAGATCTCATATTTAAGAGGTCCTGTCATGCTTTTTTTCTATTACAAGGGATTTTTACATTCCTTGTAATAGGAATAGAAATTACACCATTGTTTTTTAAAAGAACAGTGTAAAAATAAAAAATAAAAGGTAAAATAAATAAGAAAAAAAAATTTTTTAAACGCGCCCCCTCCTGCTCGCGTGCAGAAGCGAACGCATATGTGAGTAGCGCCCGCATATGAAAACGGTGTTCAAACCACACATGTGAGGTATCACCGCGATCGGTGGAGCGAGAGCAATAATTCTAACCATAGACCTCCTCTGTAACTCAAAACATGCAACCTTTTTTGAATCAATAGAGTATTATCACATAGTGGTAATGTGGGTACGTATAAGGTACTAGGTGCCACATCGCGAAATCATTGTAATCATAAAAAATTAAATCTGGGCTTTGGACTTTATAGGCATGATAACCACTATTGTTTAATTAAAAGCTGAATTTTATTCAATATATAAAGTTTGGTTTAAAAACAAGAGTACAAGAGGGACAGATACAGAAATCAGTTCATACAATTATGCACTCCATACATAGCTCAATATTATGTAGATAGATTAAATGAAAATGGAATACCAATCCTTCCACCATGAGGTTACTTTGTGGTTACAAAAGAGCTATGTAGTTGGTAATAATCGGTGTCTTGAGCTTGCTCTGTGTTTCTATGAACTGATTTCTGTATCTGTCCCTCTTGTACTCTTGTTTTTAAACCAAACTTTATATATTGAATAAAATTCAGCTTTTAATTATACAATAGTGGTTATCGTGCCTATAAAGTCCAAAGCCCAGATTTAATTTTTATGATTACAAAACATGCAACCTGTAGAATTTTTTAAACGTCGCCTATGGAGATTTTTAAGGGTAAAAGTTTGTCGCCATTACGCAATTTTGAAGCGTGACATGTTGGGTATCAGTTTACTCGGCATAACATTATCTTTTACAATATAAAGAAAAATTAGGCTAACTTTACTGATGTCTTATTTTTTAATTCAAAAAGTGTATTTTTTTCAAAAAAAAGTGCGCTTTGTAAGACCACGGTGACAGAAAGTATTACAATGGCCGCCATTTTATTTTCTAGGGTGTTTGAAAAAAAAGTGTAATATGTTTGGAGGTTCTAAGTAATTTTCTAGCAAAAAAAAAACAAATCTCAGAAAGAGGCTCGGTCCTTAATGTATGTGTGCTGCACTGTGTATACTGACATATATGGACGGTGTACTGAGCTGTATGTGTGCTGCACTGTATACACTGATATGTCTGGATGGTGTACTGAGCTGCAGGCCAACTAATCGGCTGAAAAACTATTCAATTATGAAAATAGTTGACAATCAACTATCAATTTTGTCAATTAGTTGTTTCAGCCCTAGTCCAGAGGCATTCTTTAATTCATGAATGACTAAGGGCCCTTTCAAAAAGGCTTTCTCATCAGGTCCGCCTGTCAGTTTTTCAGGCGGACCTAATCGGATGCTACATTCACTTCTGTGGAGCGGTAGATGTCAGTGGCAAATTGTCTGCTGAAACCCGCCGCTATCCGATCCCCTCCGTGAAATCCACATGGATGGAGACCCTTTTTTCCATCCATCTGGCAGATCGGATGAAAACGGACAGGCGGTCATATGGCGTCCCCTGCTTCTACAGCTAGTTTTTACTGGGAGTTTCACACATTGCTTACTTGCTGTATATCAGAAAGAAAGTGGTATTGTGGGTCTTTCCAGTCCATGATCCATCAGTTCCTGCTTGCAGTTTCCCTCCTCAAGGACCTGGCACCAACAGCCTAGACCGCTGCCCCCTGCCTGAGTCTACATGCTCCTCGGAGTCTTCCCTGACATAGTTACATAGTTATTCTGGTTGAAAAAAGACACTATGCTGGCCCATTTGCTCAGGTACAGATACTTTCACAGGCTGCTGACTTGTAAGTTGCTAACATGTTCCTGCTCCCCCTGAGTGGGTCGCATGATTAGAAATTTTATGTGATGTTTATATCTCTACAGATTTTATATTATTACAAATTCGCCGCTGAAGAGTGGCTTCAGTGCCATGAAGGCCTCGGGCTTACAACGATGCATATGTTTTATACTCATAGGCCACTACGTTGTGTTCTCAGGATGTATTATGGAGGAGTATTCTTTCAACTACTTTGTGTACAATTTGACAATTATATGCTGATGGTCTGCAATATGCTGTTCATGTGTTTACTATACTCGATGTATCCACTGCTGCATGTCATGTTGTGTGTTTAAGGGCTCTTTCACACGAGGGATCCGTATGTCCGTTTTTCATCCTTCCGTTTTCGGATGAAAAACGGACATACATATATCCCTATGGAGTGTCGGATGTCAGCGGTGACATGTCCGCTGACATCCGACCCGCTCCGATCCAAAAAGTGTAAAGGAGGAAAACCCTACTTTTCCATCCGTTTTCGGATCGGTTGACGACGGACACTACGGTCTGTCATCATCCGATCCCCCATAGGGGAGAGCGGCGCTCTGACAGGTCTGTCGCTGCACAGTGTGCAGCGATGGACCTGTCATCTTTCTGCTCAGCGGGGATCGGCGGAGCGATCCCCGCTGAGCAAGCGGGTGTTCACGGGGCGGATCATCACTGATCCGCCCCGTGTGAAAGAGCCCTTAGACAATAAACACATTGCCTATTACCTTGTCTTACTTGTTGAGTCCCATCTTAATTCCTCATTCAAAGTCCCGAAACCCCCTCTATATACTAGATTTAGTGATAGAGATGCATGGCAACATGCATCTCATTTAAAGTCTCAAAACTCCCCTTTTTTCACAGAATTAAAATTAGACTTGGGAAAGGTAACATTATTAAATCACCGGGACCAGATGGCTTGCATCCAAGGGTACTTAGGGAACTCAGTCAAGTAATTGCCAGACCATTGGATTGGATGGTCTCAGCGGGGAGCATCGATAGTTTAAAAAAACTATTGGATAAGCACCTGAACGACCACAACATACAGGGATATACAATGTAATACTGACATATAATCACACACATAGGTTAGACTTGATGAACTTGTGTCTTTTTTCAACCTCACCTACTATGTAACTATGTGCAAGTCGCACACGCATATGAAAACTGTGTTCGTACAACATGTGTGAGGTATCGCCGCCAATGTTAGAGTGAGAGCAATCATTCTAGCAATCGTTCCTCCTCTGTAACTCTAAACAGGTAACCTGTAAAAGCATTGAAAGCACCAACTATGGAGAATTTTAAGTACCGTAGTTTGTCGCCATTCCACGAATGTGCGCAATTTTGAAGTGTGACATGTTAGGTATCTGTTTACTCGGCGTAACATCATCTTTCATGTAATACAAAATTGGGGTGTATATATTGTGTTTTTCTTTTTTTATTATTCATTCAGATGTATTTTTCTCCAAAACATTGCATTTGAAAAACCGCTACGCAAATACCGTGTGACATGAAAAATTGCAACAATCTGCATTTTATTCTCTAGGGTCTCTGCTAAAAAAATATATCATGTTTGGGGGTTATAAGTAATTTTCTAGTAAAAATACTGATTTAAACTTGTAAACAAAAGGTGCCAGAAAAAGCCCAGTCTTCAAGTGGTTAAAAATACTTACATGTGCATTGTTTTCTGAAGAGCAATTGGCAGTTGGAGCACTCTTTAGAGAGCATTTAACGCCATTTAACTATACGCCTCCTCACCGCTTGCTTTAACCCCACACTAGCATACTGCAAACTCCCCCATCTATCCATGTCTTCATGCTTTATTTTTCTGAGATATCACTTTGAAAAACAACCCCCTAGCCTTTCTGTCTGTGGTCATCTTGAGTAAGGGCAAATGATTCATGTAGCATTTACTTCCTGGAATCCATCTGCCCTTAGCTCAAGCATGCATACAGGAGAGTGTGCTTAGCTGAGGAAACCTCTCCTCCTCGCCTAAAGACTCCTGGGATGTATATAATTTCTTACCTAGGCAAGTAACCAGAAAGTAACTGAAGTAATGTAAAAAAAAAAAAAAAAAGTTTAAAGCAAGTAAATAGGATATAGTTTCCTATTTACTAATGCTAGCAGCATGAGGATTAGACATAGGGGTTAATTTACTAAAGGCAAATCCACTTTGCACTACAAGTGCACTTGGAAGTGCAGTCGCTGTAGATCTGAGAGGAAGATCTGAAATGACTGGAAGCTCTGCTGATTTTATCATCCAATCATGTGCAAGCTAAAATGCTGTTTTTTATTTTCCTTGCATGTCCCCCTCAATCCTACGGCGACTGCACATCCAAGTGCACTTGTAGTGCAAAGTGCATCTGCCTTTAGTAAATAACCCCCAATCAATGTTGTTTGGGAGAGTGAAGTTCTATTTTAAATACATTTTAATTTCCACTCCCATGGTGCTTCCAGCAAGATTCCAGGGAATGCCAAGTAGCCCAAATCTTGAAAGAACACACTTATTCACTGTGCTGTAGCGTCATCTTGTGAGATTTGGATTTCTCAGCATTCCTCGGGATCTCGTCAGAAGGAATGTAACATCACCCCTGCAGTATGGAAGCTACCTAAATATGATTATTCATTTTTTATTCACTACAGTTTTGCAGCAGCATTTTGGTATGGTGGGGGAGCAAAGTTAATATTGGACCTTGTCTTATTTCTACAGGGTATGCACATTTACGATTGACCAAAAACATTGGATAAAATCAAATGTATTTATTTTTTGGCACTTAACAGCTTAGCTGGTGTACATTCCATAGCAAGCCATACTTATCAGTAACTTCAATGTATGTACACAAGTCTGCACTCATTGCAGCCCCATAGTAAATATCCTGAAGATGCAAATAAATTGTACATGATTGATCGATGCATTGGTGTACCCACATATTTAGTAACTCCCTGTTTTTCCTGTATGTTCCTTCCACCTTTAATTACAGTGTGATCTAGGGTAGTATGGCCATAAAACACAGAAAATGTATTCGTGCTGCACTGTACATTTATGATTGGAGCATCAATGCAATTCTGTTTTACTAAACTAACATTTTTAGGGAGAATTTTAAAAATCTTCATTTCATGTTGCCACTGAATAATGGGGTTAAATATACAGTTAATGAAGCAGTGTGTGATTATTAACATGTTTGTGCAGTTTTAGAGAAATATAGTTTTCTTGTTGTGTTTTTGTAACTTGTTACTTAGGGGCTTAGTAATGCAGTTCAGTTTTGCAGAATAACAAAGAACAGCCAGACGGATTCCTATTTTTGCTGAAGCTCACAGAAAATTCACCCAAAATGGGAAGTTCCGCCCCGTGCCGCCCACCATATTTGGAAAAAATGTTTTTCTGGGAGCTAGTTTTGACACGTACCCGCTCCCACCATGCCTAAGCGATTAGAGTGGAAGTTGTTCTACTCGTACCTATAGGTACAGTAAATATCTCCTAAATGTTCACCGTTTAGGAGATATTTACTTGTGAATGGGCCAGTGACGTCACCGTCACATGCGCTCTGAAGGAACAGCATGCCTTTGCCGCTCCTTCAGAGACCTCTGCTGTGAATAGCAGGAGTGACATCATCTCTGCGCAGCCAATCAGATGGCTGGAGGACATGAACCCGGAAGGAAAATCGGGTGAAGATGGAAGCCCTGTCAGCGGTGACAGTGCATCACTGGGGGGCTTCGTTTTAAGGTAAGTTTCACATAATGTTCTAGTACAATATAACTTTACCTTTCAGGATTAAAAAAAAAGACCGCTTTAACCCCTGGTTCACACCAGTGCGGTTTTGAAATCGCGTTACTTCAGCGCGATTTCAAAGCCGCAGATCAGTGTAATTTGCACCTCTGATTTCATTGCGGCTTGCAACTTTATTTAACAGAAGTCTGTGCAAGTTGCAATGAAATCCCCAAAAAAGTAATGCAGGAACCTTTTTCAGTGTTGCTGCGACTTGAGTCACAACTATTTGAATGGGCTAAAACAAACATATCTGGTGACAACACAATGAGAGGTACAATCCAGTCAAACATGAAGATTTGTATTTAAACTCATACCTTCCAGTTTTTATGATTTGAAATCTTTATTGAAATGATTGTGGAATGACTTTCTATAAACAATGACCCAAACAATCTTCAGTGACTTGTGGGTTATTACTGGAAGTGGATGTGCTAGATTCACAGAGGTTGGATGGCCCCAGTTTACCCATTCTTATAAGCAGGATTCCAGTGTGGTGTGTGCTGTTGTAGTGATATAGTGTGCAGGACTCTACACACAGATAATCCCCCAGCTTTCTGCCAGGGGAGATATGTCATACCTAAAAGTATCGTTGATATAATCCAGCGGCGTTGACATTCAGGAGCAACTGCTGTATGAAATGGCCAATGTCAGTCTGACCCTGGTCTAACCTGAACTTGGCACATCTGAGGCATGCCTCATTAGCCCTTGGGTAATCAGGATGCCTCACAGGGATCACAAGGGTCCATGTCACTTTATCAACTCGGCTCTGTTCCAGTAAATTCCACTGAACGGCTAAGGTAGCCGTAGAGTCTACTGGCTGCTGGCAGGTGAGCGCAGACAGGGTCTTGTGTACCTTCCTCTGCACTACATTTTTATTTATAAGGGCCACTTTGAAAACACTTATTTGGCACTTTTGTTCATTTTTTTTATTCTTCCTCTTTAATCCTCTCGTGTCTTGTCAAGCAGTTTCACATATGCTGTTGAGTTCACTGCAAAAAAAAAAAAAGAAAGTAGTCATTACATAATAAATATTAGGAAGTGAAGTTTTTTGGCACATCTCTTCTGCCCAAAAAAATATATTTCCTTATTCTTTCCCCCTGCTATTATAATTGTTTTATGTTGTGTTCACTGCTTGTGGCATGTGCATAGTGCACTTTACACTCTCAGCTCATTCCCAACATCTATAAGATGCAAGTGCAAGGGCATTGGAAGACACGGACGGAAGAATTGCCATGGAAGATAGCAGTGGCTACGGAGTAGTGAACGTAAGCATGGACCTGCCAGTGGTGGAGGAAACGCCAATAAGTCTGCCACACTGGACAAGTATCCTGTGTATGCTTGAACGTAATGGTTATGGCGAGAGCCATCCCTTCCCCCACCTTCCCAGCAGGAAGCAAAGTTCCAATCAGATTGTGAGATCTCTATTTTAGCATTATTAGTTCACCGACTGACTCTTTTAGCAGAGTATATAGGTAATTGGAATTGCAGCCTCTGTGTGTTTTTGTTATTTTTTTATTTGCCTTTTTTGTTAAAATTGACATGTCTTTTTTTAACACCCTGAAATACACTTCAACTTTTTAAAACAATATTGGGCTTTAGATTGCGTTTTAAATACCTTTCTAAACAGCTAACCTACCCTCTAAAATTCAGTGATATAATTGTGAAGCTCAAAGTGATAAGGCAAATAAAAAAATAATAAACATGTTATACTTACCTGCTCTGTGCAGTGGTTTTGCACAGAGCAGCCCCAATCCTCTCAGGTCCCCCGCCAGCGCTCCTGGACCCTGCCTCCAGTCGAGTGCCTCCAGAGCAAGCAGCTTGCAGTGGGGGCACCCAAGCAGGCTCACTCCTGAACCGCTGCTCTGTGTGTTCATTGGGACACGGAGCTGCAGCTCGCCCTGCTACCTCTCTCTCCTCATTGGCTGTCTGGCTGTGATTGACAGCAGTGGGAGCCAATGGCTCCCGCTGCTGTCTCAGCCAATGAGGAGGGAGAGTCCCCACAGAGCCAATGCTCTCATGCAGATCGCTGGATCGAAAGGGAGCTCAGGTAGTTATTAGGGGGGCCTATAGGGATTTTTAAGTACCGAAGTTTGGCGCCATTCCACGAGTGTTCGCAATTTTAAAACATGACATGTTAGGTATCTATTTACGCTGTGTAACCTCATCTTTCACATTATGCAAAAAAAGTATCTAACGGTTCTTTTTTTGTTTTTTTTTATGCTTCCAAAAAAAAAGTGTTTACAAAATTGTGGCGCAAATAACGTGTGAGATAGAATCTTGCAATGTCCACAATTTTATTCCCTAGGGTCCCTGTTAAAAATCTTATATATGTTTGGGGGTTCTGAGTCATTTTCTACCAAAAAAATTATGATTTTTACATGTAGGGGAGAAGTGTCAGAATTGGCACGGGTAGCAAGTGCTTAATGAATAAAAACAAAACACAATAGTTACCTCAATTTTTGTTGTATAATGTGAAAGATGATGTTATGCCGAGTAACTAGATACCTAACATGTCATGCTTTAAAATTGCACACGCTTGTGGAATGGCGACCAGCTACGCTACTTAAAAATCTCAATAGGCGATGCTTTAAACGCCTTTAAAGGTTACCTGTTTAGAGTCAGAGGAGGTCTACTACTAGAATTATTGCTCTCCCTCTAATGTTTTCAGTGATACCTCACATATGTGGTTTGAATACTGCTTACAAATGCATGTGCGACTTGCATATATGTTCGCTTCTGCGCGCGAACATGGAGGGATGCGGGAGTTTTAAAAATTTTTATCATTATTATTTATTTTACTTTTTATTTTTACACTGGCCCTTTATTTATTTTTTTCTTGATCACTTTTATTCCTATTACAAGGAATGTAAACATACCTTGTAAAAGAAGTAGGGTGACAGGTCCTCTTTATGAAGAGATCTTTCGCTTTAAAAAAAAACAAAAACAACATTTTCTTCCAGCCTGGACCAGAAGTGATGTGAACTCTTTGATCACCAATGGGAGCAGCCACCTGCACTGTTGGGATTGTTTCTCAGGCGATCCGGCGGGAACGGTAAGCCTGAGAAACACCGGGGAGGGGTGGGAAGTTGGGAAGTCCCCTCCCACCGCTTTGGAAACATGAGCCACTTGGACCGGTTTCATGAGAAAGCTAGCCACCGGCTGCAAAAAATGGTACCGGGGTTATGGCTGATATCTTCAGCCATAATCCCGGTAAATCACTGGCAAACCGCAACACACACACACACATATATATATATATATATATATATATATATATATATATATATATATACTATTTCAGTGGTTAAAGAAACATTGGGGTTGATTTACTAAACCTGGAGAGTGCAAGATCTGGTGCAGCTGTGCATGGGAGCCAATCAGCTTCGAACTGCACCTTGTTCAGTTTGGCTTTGACAAAACAAAACTGGAACATTTTTTTTTTTTTTTTTTTGCAGAGCTGCACCAGATTTTTCTTTTCACTCCCCAGTTTTAGTAAATCAACCCCAGTGTCACATGCCCATTCAGTGCAAAGTGTCACTATTGTCTACTGGTCTACTGATAGCCCACCCCCAGCAAGGTATTTTCATAAGTCTGAGCTCTCTCACCACCTTTCTACTGCATGAGTCCAGCCCTGGTATGCTCCAATGTCAAGTGGTATCGGAACTTACCTGGGTGAATGTGTAAGAGATACCAAATGCAGGTATCCAGTGACAACAGGGATGACCAGATCGGTGGGCTACATTTAAGGAAGCTGAGTATGATTTAAAGAAAGTTTATTAAAACACCACCCATTCAACACCAACAGACCATAAACAAAGCAAAAGTGAAAATGAAATGTGACTGTGAAGGAAGTATCCAATCAACTTAAAGGAGTTGTAAACCCTCAAGGTTTTTCACCTTAATGCATTGTATGCATTAAGGTGAAAAACCTCCATGTCCTGCAGCTGCCCCCCCAGGGCCCCCCTTTTTCTTACCTGAGCCTGATCATTCCAGCGACAGAGACGAGCACAGACGCTTCAGCCGCTATCTCGGGTCCTCATTGGATAAATTGATAGTAAAACTGCAGGATTAATCGTTAAGAATCGTTATTGCGTTTTTTTCCCCCGTTGCGATCTTGACAAAGTATTTCCCAATTCTTTCTATGCAGAGAATTCTCTCTGCTCTGCTAAAGCCGATAGCCATCAAAAGAAAGGAAAAAAAAACGGGCAGTCTGCCAAGAATCACAACATTCTTTAGCAATGGAGCTTACAGTGGGGACGGAAAGTATTCATACCCCCTTACATTTTTCACTCTTTGTTATATTGCAGCCATTTGCTAAAATCATTTAAGTTATTTTTTTTCCTCATTAATGTACACACAGCACCCCATATTGACAGAAAAACACAGAATTGTTGACATTTTTGCAGATTTATAAAAAAAGAAAAACTGAAATATCACATGGACCTAAGTATTCAGACCCTTTGCTGTGACACTAATATATTTAACTCAGGTGCTGTCCATTTCTTCTGATCATCCTTGAGATGGTTCTACACCTTCATTTGAGTTCAGCTGTGTTTGATTATACTGATTGCACTTGATTAGGAAAGCCACACACCTGTCTATATAAGACATTACAGCTCACAGTGCATGTCAGAGCAAATGAGAATCATGAGGTCAAAGGAACTGCCTGAAGAGCTCAGAGACAGAATTGTGGCAAGGCACAGATCTGACCAAGGTTACAAAAAAATTTCTGCTGCACTTAATGTTCCTAAGAGCACAGTGGCCTCCATAATCCTTAAATGGAAGACGTTTGGGATGACCAGAAGCCATCCTAGAGCTGGCCGTCCGGCCAAACTGAGCTTTCAGGGGAGAAGAGCCTTGGTGAGAGAGGTAAAGAAGAACCCAAAGATCACTGTGGCTGAGCTCCAGAGATGCAGTCGGGAGATGGGAGAAGGTTGTAGAAAGTCAACCATCACTGCAGCCCTCCACCAGTTGGGGCTTTATGGCAGAGTGGCCCGATGGAAGCCTCTCCTCAGTACAAGACACATGAAAGCCCACATGGAGTTTGCTAAAAAAACACCTGAAGGACTCCAAGATGGTGAGAAATAAGATTTTCTGCTCTGATGAGACCAAGATAGAACTTTTTGGCCTTAATTCTAAGCGGTATGTGTGGAGAAAACCAGGCACTGCTCATAACCTGTCCAATACAGTCCAAACAGTGAAGCATGGTGGTGGCAGCATCATGCTGTGGGGGTGTTTTTCAGCTGCAGGGACAGGACGACTGGTTCCAATTGAGGGAAAGATGAATGCGGCCAATACAGGGATATCCTGGACGAAAACCTTCTCCAGCGTGCTCAGGACCTCAGACTGGGCCGAAGGTTTACATTCCAACAAGACAATGACCCTAAGCACACAGCTAAAATAACGAAGGAGTGGCTTCACAACAACTTCGTGACTGTTCTTGAATGGCCCAGCCAGAGCCCTGACTTAGACCCAATTGAGCATCTCTGGAGAGACCTAAAAATGGCTGTCCACCAACGTTTACCATCCAACCTGACAGAACTGGAGAGGATCTGCAAGGAGGAATGGCAGAGGATCCCCAAATCCAGGTGTGAAAAACTTGTTTCATCTTTCCCAAAAAGACTCATGGCTGTATTAGATCAAAAGGGTGCTTTTTACTAAATACTGAGCAAAGGGTCTGAATACTTAGGACCATGTGATATTTCAGATTTTCTTTTTTAATAAATCTGCAAAAATGTCAACAATTCTGTGTTTTTCTGTCAATATGGGGTGCTGTGTGTACATTAATGAGGAAAAAAATGAACTTAAATGATTTTAGCAAATGGCTGCAATATAACAAAGAGTGAAAAATTTAAGGGGGTCTGAATATTTTCAGTCCCCACTGTAAGTATAAACATTGTAACGATTTGTCCTTCAGCTCAAAGGAATACACTTTGGTATGTAAATGAGGGAAGTTTAACCACTTAACCACGGCTGCAGGGCGGTTGGATAACTCTGGGAGGACGTACTATGACGTCCTCCCAGAATTCCCCTCTCGCGCGCCCCCTGGGGCGCGCACCCGAACACATCTGTGACCGCCGGGTCCAGAGGACCCGGCGCATCACGGATCGCGGTAAATGGCCGCTGATCGCACCCGTTTACCATGTGATCGCGCCGTCAAATGACGGCGCGATCACATGTAAACAGACCGGCGTCATCTGATGACGCCGGTTCCTCTCCTCCCCTCCTGTGTACCGATCGGTACACAGTGAGCGGGGAGGGGGATGGATGGATGTCTGCAGCGCTGTGGGTTGTATGTGTAGTGCCCACAGCGCTGCACAGAGACATCCAGCCATCCATCCATCCATGCTCAGCCATCCCTCACTACTATGCAATACTGTGCAATACTCTGCAATACCCCCACAATACTCTGCAATGCTGTGCAATACTCTGCAATACCCCCACAATACTCTGCAATGCTGTGCAATACTCTGCAATGCCCCCACAATACTCTGCAATGCCCCCACAATACTCTGCAATGCCCCCGCCATACTCTGCAATGCCCCCGCCATACTCTGCCATGCCCCCGCCATACTCTGCCATACCCCGCCATACCCCGCCATACTCCGCAATACCCCGCCATACTCCGCCATACTCCACCATACCCCGCCATACCCCGCCATACTCCGCCATACTCCGCCATACCCCACAATACCCCGCCATACTCCTCAATACCCTGCCATACCAAGCCATAACCCGCCATACTCCGCAATACCCCGCCATACCCTGCCATGCTGAGCCATGCTCAGCTGTACTCGCCCTCTGTATGTGGCCAGGCTGTGGAAGTCTCACACATGTGGTATCGCCGTACTCAGGAGGAGCAGGAGAATCTATTTTGGGGTGTCATTTTTGGTGTGTACATGTTATGTGGTAGAAATATTGTATAAATGGACAACTTTGTGTTAAAAAAAAAAAAAGCGTTTTAACCACTTCCCGTCCGCCGGCCGTCATACAACGTCCTTGACTTTGTGCAGAGATATCTGAATGATGGTTGCAGCTACAGGCATCATTCAGATATCAGCTTTTTCAGCCAGCGATTCCCTACACCATGAGAATGATCATAGCAGCTGTTCCACTGCTTGATCGTTCTTACAGGAGGCGAGAGGGGATGCCCCCCCCCCCCGGGCTTCTACCGACTCACCGCTACGATCGAAGCCAGGATCTTTTTTTTTTTTCTTAATTTCAGGCTTCCCAGCCTAGAGGTGAGATGTGGGGTCTTATTGACCCCATATCTCACTGTAAAGAGGACCTGTCATGCCACATTCCTATTACAAGGATGTTTACATTCCTTGTAATAGGAATAAAAGTGGTCAAAATTTTTTTTTTTGGAAAAAAGCATCAAACTAAAATAAATAAAGTAAAATGAACAATAAAAAAAAAAAAAAAAATTTAAAGCGCCCGTGTCCCTGTGTGCTCGCATGCAGAAGCGAACGCATACGTAAGTCCCGCCCACATATGAAAACGGTGTTCAAACCACACATGTGAGGTATCGCTGCGATCGGTAGAGCGAGAGCAATAATTTTGGCCCTAGACCTCCTCTGTAACTCAAAACATGTAACCAGTAAAAAATTTTAAAGCGTCGCCTATGGGGATTTTTGAGTAGCAAAGTTTGGCGCCATTCCACAAGCGCGTGCAATTTTGAAAGGTGACATGTTGGGTATCTATTTACTCGGCGTAACTTCATCTTTCACATTATGCAAAAACATTAGGCTAACTTTACTGTTTTGGTTTTTGTAAAGCACAAAACAGTTTTTTTTCCCAAAAAAAAACACGTTAAAAAAATTGCTGCGCAAATACCGTGCGAGATAAAAAGTTGCAACAACGCCATTGTATTCTCTAGGGTCTTTGCTAAAAAAACATATATAATGTTTTGGGGTTCTATGTAATTTTCTAGCTAATAAATGATGATTTTTACATGTAGGAGAGAAATGTCAGAATTGGCCTGGGTGCTCCAGAACGCCTGAAGGTGCTCCCCTGCATGTTGGGCCTCTGCATGTGGCCACGCTGTGTAAAAGTCTCACACATGTGGTATCGCCGTACTCGAGAGTAATAGCAGAATGTGTTTTGGGGTGTAATTTGTGGTATGCATATGCGGTGTGTGAGAAATAACCTGCTAATATGACAATTTTGTGGGGAAAAAAAAAAGTAAAAAAAAAAACCTTGATTTTGCAAAGAATTGTGGGAAAAAATGACAACTTCAAAAAACTCACCATGCATCTTTCTAAATACCTTGGAATGTCTTCTTTCCAAAAAGGGGTCATTTGGGGGTATTTGTACTTTTCTAGAATGTTAGGGTCTCAAGAAATTAGATAGGCCGTCAGTACTTCAGGTGTGATCAATTTTCAGATATTCGCACCATAGCTTTTGGACTCTATAACTTTCACAAAGACCAAATAATATCCACCGATTTGGGTTAATTTTACCAAAGATATGTAGTGGTATAAATTTTGGCCAAAATATATGAAGAAAAATTACTAATTTGCAAAATATTATAACAGAAATGAAGAAAAATGTATTTTTTTACAGATTTTTTGGTCTTTTTTCTTTTACGGCGCAAAAAATAAAGAACCCAGCGGTGATTAAATACCACCAAAAGAAAGCTCCATTTGTGTGAAAAAAAGGACAAAAATTTCATATAGGTACAGTGTTGCATGACTGAGTAATTGTCATTCAAAATGTGAGAGCACCAAAAGCTGAAAATTGGTCTGGTTAGGAAGGGGGTTTAAGTGCCCAGTTGTCAAGTGGTTAAAGAGGAGTTCCACCCAGGGGGTCCATTAAAAAAAAAAAAATTAAAAGTCAGCAGCTACAAATACTGCAGTTGCTGACTTTTAATTGGACACTTACCTGTCCCAGGGTCCAGCGATGCGGGGGATTGAAGCCCCGCTCGTCCCCCCCCCTCTGCTCGTCGGCACCGGCATTTCAACTGTGGGCACCGGGCTGTGGCTTCACAGCCTGGCACCCACTGCGCATGCACGAGCGGCGCCGCGCGCCGTGATTGGCCGCTCAATCACCTGGGACCTGTAATGGGTCCCAGATGATTGACAGGAGGGAGCAGAGCCGAGCCCTTCCTGTGCCGAGGGGGAAGTGATGCCACCAGCCCAGGCAAAGGAAGAGGCAGACTACGAGGGACCACCTAGCAACAGGCATTTAGAGGTAAGTACCGTATTTATCGACGTATAACACGCACTTTTTTCCCCTTAAAATCAGGGGAAAGTCGCAGGTGCGTGTTATACGCCGATCCCCTGCGATCCCATGGTGTCAAAACTTCAAAATCGCCGACCGCGATTTGAAAATAGCGCCGCCGGCGCCGAAATACACAGAAATATACAAAATGAACGAGAGCCGCCGGAAAGAGCCGAGGACCGGCTCTGTGTATTTCGGCGCCGGCGGCGCCATTTTCAAATCGCGGTCGGCGATTTTGAAGCCCAATATGGCAGGGACAGGGGATCGACGGCTGCAATGGGGCAAGGCTGCACTGGGGAAGGCTGCACTGGGGAAGGCTGCACTGGGGAAGACTGCACTGACAAGGCTGCACTGGGGAAGTCTGCACTGACAAGGCTGCACTGGGGAAGGCTGCACTGGGGAAGGCTGCACTGACATGGCTGCACTGACATGGCTGCACTGACAAGGCTGCACTGACAAGGCTGCACTGACATGGCTGCACTGGGGCAAGGCTGCACTGAGAAGGCTGCAATGATGGGCATTTAAATGTAAGTTTTTTTCCCTTCAACTTCCCTCCTAAAAGTTTTTTTTCCTTAAAATTCCCTCCTAAATTGGGGTGCGTGTTATACGCCGGCGCGTGTTATACGCCGATAAATACGGTAATAAAAAAAAAAAATATCCAAATTTTTTTTGTTTTTTTTTTTAGAATTTGTCAGGTATTTTTGTTTTTTTGGGTGGAACCCCACTTTAAACACTAAACCTTATTTGACATTTGTTGGTTTCAAGTTAGAATCATTTTTTGTTTGCTAGAAAATTACTTAGAACCCCAAAACATTATATATAATTTTTTTTGTAGAGACCCTAGAGAATAAAATGGTGGTTGTTGCAATATTTTATGTCACACTGTATTTGCGCAGCAGTCGTTCAAATGTAATTTTTTGGGTAAAAATTACACTTTAATTAATTAAAAAAATAACTAATCAGTAAAGTTAGTCCAATTTTTTTGTATAATGTGAAAGATTTTATGTCGCAAGAATCGTGATCTTTTTATTCTAAGCAAAAAAAATTGTGATTCTCATTTTGGTTAGAATCGTGCAGCTCTAATTGATAGTAGTAGGAGCCATTGGCTCCCGCTACTGTCAATCAAATCCAATGATGCGGGGGGGCAGGGCCGAGTCCTGCTGTGTGTGTCAATGGACACAGCTGCAGGACTCTGGAGCGCACCCATTCTCGAGTGCCCCCATGGAAAGCGGCTCTCGAGAAGAGGAGGGGCCAGGAGCGCCGCCGGGGGACCCCAGAGAGGGAGGATCGGGCCGCTGCAAAACCCTAGCACAGAGCAGGTAAGTATAACATGTTTGTTGATTAAAAAAAAAATAGTAATAATCTTTACAATCACTTTAAGTATGATACACTATGTACAAATGGAGGAAAGCTCACATAAACAGGACTGGGAACAAGGGGAGCAGAGGTAGGGTGACAGGATGCAGGACACCAGATACAGGATACTGGGTACAGGACACAGGGCAGAACACCGAGGCATTGATAAAAGTTAAGTGAGGGATTATATACCCAGCAGACAGTATTGGGTGGAAACTAATTACTGGGATCTGCTGGCTGCTGGAAGACAGCTGCAGGTGGAACTATCTCCTTCAGCTCTGGGAACTACAGTGCCACCAGGAGGTGATCCAGGTCCTGACATGATGACATCACTTCCCACACACTCACACCAAGAAACAGTTATATCCTGTCCCGTACATATCACATGCAATTCCCATTACAGCAACAAATTGAGGGCATCAGAGGAGTGGTAAGACAGTGAGGAAAAGCAGATAAGGTAAGTATAATGCCATGTACACACAAGCGGTTTTGCCGTCGGAATAAACTCTGAAGGCTTCTCCGATGGAATTCCGCTCAAGCGGTCTTGCCTACACACGGTCACGCCAAAGTCCGAACGGCCAGAACACAGTGATGTACAAAACGTACGACGGGACTAGAAAAAGGAAGTGCAATAGCCAATAGCTTCCGTCTTGTACTTGCTTCAGAGCATGGGTCGTTTTTGGTACGTCGGAACAGCATATAGACGAGCAGGTTTCCCGATAGTAATTAGTTCCGTCGGAAAAATTTAGAACATGTTCTCTAAGTCCATCTGAATTTTTGACAAAAGTTTCTGACGGACATTCCGCTCGTGTGTACGCAGCATTAGTATACCTTGCTGGAGGGGTAGACTATAAGTAAACACTGTCACTTTGTCCTAAATAGACACAAAAAAGTCTCTCTTTAAATGTGGGAAAATCGTCCTCTTGTGTGTATACATTTGAATGATAAGAACTTCCTGCCTACATCTGAAATGGTCACAACTCATTGGGGTTGATTTACTAAAACTGGATAGTGCAAAATCTGGTGCAGCTGTGCATGGTAGCCAATCAGCTTCTAACTTCAACTTGTTCAAATATGCTGATTGGTTTCTATGCAGAGCTGCACCAGATTTTGCACTCTCTAGTTTCATTAAATCAACCCCATTATAACTGTGTTTATTAAACAATGTCAATTTTTTAAGTTAGTTAATAAATAACATCATCTATGTAAGTGTATTTTATACTATTAGCCACTGGTGTTTGGTAATATCAAATCTGATGCTTGAGAAAATATAGAACCAGCATTGGGTGAGACCCTGATGTCAGCAAAGTTATACTCCTATTAAAAGCAAAATATACTTACCTTTCTCCCAGCTTCCGTACTGCAGGAGGTAACATCATCATCTTTCTAGTGAGATCTCTGGGAATGCTGAGTAGCATCAATCTTGTGAGATGACACTCCACTAGGAGCATCCTCTCACAAAATTTGGGCTACTAAGCATTCCCCTGGATCTCACCTTGGGCAAAAGCCAGGAGTAAAGTAATTACATTAATTACCTTTTTTTTTATTTTAGTGCAGCATTTTGGCATGGGGAAGGGGACTCTTGGTAAATAAGTGGACCTTGCATTTTTAGATTTTAAAGATTTGTATACATCAAGGCTAAACAACCTAGGAACCAAGTAGTAGCTGAGCTTTTTCTACCCCTAGGTGTGTTCCCTGGGTTGGAGTCTAAAGGCTCCTAAAATGGACTGACTAAAGCCTTGAACACATGATGAGAATATCACACAAATGATCATCCATTGGTTTTTTTTGCATGCTAGTTTTCATATCCAAAACTAATAGTTTTTTTGTTTTTTTTATATCTTTTTATTGGTATTTCCAAGTGTACAACACTCAACATAACCAAACATAAGGAAGATAAGAAGGAGTCATATTAATAGACTCAGTCACCCATGCAGGGGCTGTATGAGACAGAAAACACAACTCCAAGAGTCTACGCGACCATAATGAATCTAATTAAGTTACCTTGGTGTGACCCATGCTCAAGAAAATAGATGCTTTTACATGCTGGTGATGCTAATAAAAGGAGAATGCCCCTCAAGTATATCCAGAGAGTTAAAGACATCATAAGGTTACTCAAAAGTATTATGATCTATCAAGCATAGAGGCGCTAGCTGAGTCAGCCAGCCATTTAGACCACAATTTGCATAGGTATCCTTGTACAGAAGCAGGTTAACATTAACCAAATGTTTCCAGAGTGTGAGGGAAGAAGTAGTGGTCTTCTTCCATGACATAGTTATGGCTTTATGGGCATAGAAAAAGAGCAAACTGAGCATGGTCCTCTCTGCAACCATGGGAACCAGGGAGATCACCTCCTCCCAGTACTTGGCAATTGCGGGGCAACTCCAAAAATAATGTTAAAAATCACCAGGAGAATTGTCACACCATCAGCACTCTTGAGCAGCCGAAGGATCCATTCTTTTGCAATCTATGTGAGGTAAAGTAAGCTCTATGCACAATTTTGAATTGAATGAGTCTATCTCTTAGGAAGACCAAATGGCGAAACGGAAGGTCCCAAATGTCCTCCCAGTCCTCATCATCTAGCTCAGGTATTTCCCTCAGCCACTTCTGTTGAAGGGTACAGGGGTCTGGGAGGGGGACCAGAAGGAGATGATTATACAACACAGGTAAGCTTCTCTGAGCATTCAGTCCGGATTAAATGCTCCATGTCAGATTGTTTTTGCTCCAAGTCAGATTGTTTTAAAAATGAATAGGTTACTGGAGTTACGCAAATTCTCATAAGACAAAATACAACTTCCCGCAATGATGTAATGTTGTAATGTATTCTTTTATTTCCAAGCATGCACGGTCTTGGTCACGCTACTTTTTTTATAGACAAATACTGCACTGATTTAACTAAAATTGTTTGTTCTGTTATCGTACAAGAAGTATTTTTGTGCTTGTCCGTTTGGATAATTTTACATAAACTGTTGTGATCGGCTCTTAAAAGCTGTGTACTAACCAGCAGATTATCAGACAATCACTCCGAAAGTGGTATTTTTGGTCCGATTTTCCCACAGCAATAACTGACTGGAAAGCATTTGTATCATTTACCGCTTTAAGCAACTAGAGCCACTGTGGGTTGTTAGGCAGGCATTTAAATAGGGCATTTAATGCATAGCTCAACAGCACAGAGTATAAAAATAATCAGTGGCTCGGTACTCACAAGCATCCAGTGGAAGCATTTGGGTGGTGCTTTGCTAGGAAGTATTAAATTATTTACCACATTCGGCATAACCTGTTAGTGAACTGCTCATATACTTTAGTAATTGCCAAGAAACACCATAGATGAACGGACTAGGGTGGGACTCCTTTGTAAAATATCATCTGACATTAATATAACTGGTGTGGTTTATATTATAAAAGGGTGAATAGTATGCAATAAACAGTTAGCGATACTCTGTGCATGTCAGATATATATAGATATATCTAGATATATCTGCAAATAGTACAACACTGTCTTTTGGCTATAATTAGGATGATAAAACAAGTGTAATGTAAAATACTGTGCATGCTTATCTAACAATGGAATGTGCTTCGGACTAGCAAAAACTTATCTCGAGAAGCAATAACTGTTTCACTACCATTTCAAGGAGCCATACAGTTATGTAAACCAAGCACAGTAATTGCTCATTATCCCTAAAGTTGCATAATTTCACACCAACAGAATGTGTCTGATGTGAACCGTCATTTTGTTTTTCAAATAACTTGTTCAATTGCAGACTGTTAAGGGCTCCTGCAAATCAAACTGATGCATGTATATTCTTATAATAATAATGCATGTGAATCTCCCTAATTGGGGCACAGACAGCAATAAAAACCCGCTAACCTCCCACCATTTTATTCAAATCTAAAAGAAAAAATCTTGCCTTTAATTGTTGTGGTGGGTCAATTGGAGAAAACTAACAATGTGGAACCTGTACCCTACAATGTATCTCAACCTTTTTCCGTTTCTTTTTCTTTTCCATATGCAGTATGTCAATTATACTTTTAATGTGTCCATTTTGATGCCTCCCATGTAACCTCTGTTTCCAGTAATGAAAAATGCTATCAAAATGTTCATATTTTAATTTTTGTATATAAAAGAAAAAAAAATAATTAGCAAAACAAGAAAAACTATGCATAGGCTGATTCATCCCTCTTTTCTGCCACAAATGCAAGAATCCACAGCACAAGTCTTTATGGGTAGTCATCTCCCCACCTGTTGCAGTTTATTGGTGTAGATATACAGTGCCTTGAAAAAGTATTCATACCCCTTGAAATTTTCCACATTTTGTCATGTTACAACCAAAAAACGTAAATGTATTTTATTGGGATTTTATGTGATAGACCAACACAAAGTGGCATATAATTGTGAAGTGGAAGGAAAATGTTAAATGGTTCTCCAAATTTTTTATAAACATCTGAAACGTGTGGGGTGCATTTGTATTCAGCCCCCTTTTCTCTGATACCCCTAACTGAAATCCACTGGAACCAACTACCTTCACAAGTCACCTAATTAGTAAATAGAGTCCACCTGTGTGCAATTTATTCTCAGTATAAATACATCTGTTCTGTGAATCCTTCAGAGGTTTGTTAGAGAACCTTAGTGAACAAACAGCATCATGAAGGCCAAGGAACACACCAGGCAGGTCAGGGATAAAGTTGTGGAGAAGTTTAAAGCAGGGTTAGGTTATAAAAAATTATTGCAAGCTTTAAACATCTCACGAAGCACTATTCAATCCATCATCCGAAAATGGAAAGAGTATGGCACAACTGCAAACCTACCAAGACATGGCCTTCCACCTAAACTAACAGGCCGGGCAAACTGACAGATCTTGAGCTATTTTGCAAAGAAGAATGGGCAAAAATGCCACTCTCTAGATGTGCAAAGCTGGTAGAGACATCCCAAAAAGACCTGCAGCTGTAATTGCAGTGAAATGTGGTTCTACAAAGTATTAACTCAGGGGGGCTGAATACAAATGCACGCCACACTTTTTACATATTTATTTGTAAAAAAATTTGAAAACCATTTATCATTTTCCTTCCACTTCATAATTAAACTTATGTGCCACTTTGTGTTGGTCTATCACATAAAATCCCAATAAAATACATTTACGTTTTTGGTTGTAACATGAAAAAATGTGTAAAATTTCAAGGGGTGTGAATACTTTTTCAAGGCATTGTACATCCGCACATGTTTGGATTAACTACCTATTCGCTATTATTATGGGTCACTTTAGTCCTTCAATACAATTTGAACTGTCCAGTTAGACTACATTTGTTACTGACAGCCTTTGCTACATTACTATGTAAATTAACTTTGCTTTCTTTTTTTAGGACTGGGAACTGCACATCAAAGGCAGGATGCACATTCAAAATGTAATGAGTTACTCTGAGAGGTGAGTGTGAACTTTCTCTAGGTTGTATTTAGGGTGTAAGCACAAAACGTATTACATTTTCTGCTTTGCTTCCAGTGTTGGGATAAACTGTGTGCCCAATTCCAGCGACTCCTCTCTGAATTCTGACTTTCACGCCCGGAACAATGAAGGTGAGAAATCCTCTTGTCTTGGAAGTAGATAATATAATGGACCGTATCACTAGTTTCACATTTGGCTCAGAGACCGACATGCCCTTGAGTGTTGGACTAAATCATGGGGTCACACACACATGCCACCAGTGCTAATAATCCCTATCATACATTTACTCTTTAAGTCCAACTCTCCAGAGAAATTAAACATGAAGTATTTCCAATAACTGTCTTGTTAACATAGATATGACCTGGATCTGTTGGAAGTTTTTCAAACGACTTACCTTCTTGCCTATATATACATTCCTGAACTTTTACTACATACATTTCCTTTTATATACATTTATTACTCCAATGTTCTGGCATGGTTGTTTATTCTTATTGACCTGGAATCCAGTTTTAGCATTGAGTTGAATCCCCAGAGTGACACATATTGGAGGACAACGTAAAACATATAAAACTCTGCTGGAGGAAAAACCCAGGACATTGTACTGTCATCTGTAGTACTTTTACTGTCATTTTAAATAGTTAGATCATTCTACTGGTTCATAATTTACATATTATGTATTTTTTTTCTCAACTAGTGTCATTGCCCATAGCAACCAATCAACATATATCTTTCCACACAACATAAAAAATTAAGCCTAGGTTCACATTGGAGCGATTTTTCATGCGATTTGAGAGATCAAATGGCATGACAAGTCGCAACCTATTGGAGGCAAAGGCACTGTTCCAGTCGGCTCCGCACCAATTTGCAAAAGTAGTTTTTGCACTACTTTTGCCGATTTCGGGTGCAACTTCAGTAGACATCTGTGCATGAAGCCACACAGATGTCTTATCAAGTAGCACCTGATATCGCGCTGACCTTGCTACTTTGAAATTGCGCTACTTCAAGTGAACCAGGGCTAAAATTTTGATTATAATAAACAAAAAAGTGCAGCGCTATATATATAAATGTTACATAGGAAAACATATAATTGAGAACCCACCAAGTGACATCATATCAATCAATCAATGCATAAATAAAATCAATCAAGCAAAAAGACAAAAACTTTTGTTCACAAATGCATGTGAAAAAAATATAATATAAAACAATATATGTGATAGTCCAAAAACGTATTATAGTCCATCAACAGAGAAGGAAAAAACCCTCATCCAGGGGAGGTGTGATGAAAAATAGATGATCCACCAAGGAGTGTGTAAATAAGGTCTGCTTACCAAACAGCGATGACCGCTATTACAGCAGTCTCGCCCAGCATAGGGATTATGGTCTCCCAAAACCACAGGTGCAGAGCGGGACCAGTGACTTTAACACTCGACCATGACCGGAAATAGAAAGCAGAACACATCCATAGCGCAATAACGTATGATAAAAGATTTTTAATAGGATAAAATAGTTGCACTTACAATTTAGCAGAAACAATATGGCATAAGAGGTATCAAACACAGCAGCGGTGTCTCTGTGTGCCGCGGTTCACTTCCTGTGCTGCAAAGCCCGTCTAAGAACGCGATGACGTCACCGTCGTAGGCTCCTCCGACGTAGGCTAGGAGGAGCCTACGACGGTGACGTCATCGCGTTCTTAGACGGGCTTTGCAGCACAGGAAGTGAACCGCGGCACACAGAGACACCGCTGCTGTGTTTGATACCTCTTATGCCATATTGTTTCTGCTAAATTGTAAGTGCAACTATTTTATCCTATTAAAAATCTTTTATCATACGTTATTGCGCTATGGATGTGTTCTGCTTTCTATTTCCGGTCATGGTCGAGTGTTAAAGTCACTGGTCCCGCTCTGCACCTGTGGTTTTGGGAGACCATAATCCCTATGCTGGGCGAGACTGCTGTAATAGCGGTCATCGCTGTTTGGTAAGCAGACCTTATTTACACACTCCTTGGTGGATCATCTATTTTTCATCACACCTCCCCTGGATGAGGGTTTTTTCCTTCTCTGTTGATGGACTATAATACGTTTTTGGACTATCACATATATTGTTTTATATTATATTTTTTTCACATGCATTTGTGAACAAAAGTTTTTGTCTTTTTGCTTGATTGATTTTATTTATGCATTGATTGATTGATATGATGTCACTTGGTGGGTTCTCAATTATATGTTTTCCTATGTAACATTTATATATATAGCGCTGCACTTTTTTGTTTATTATATTTTAGGAGTTAGATACGGGACTTTTGTAGGTGCTGGCAGCTTTTTTCTCTTTTTCACAACTGTCTGTTTATAATTTTAGATCTGAGCGCAGCTTTGACTCTATCTTGGGTTTTTATTATATTCTAAAATTTTGATTGACTGCGCTCCAATTGAGACAAAGTTTCTCTCAGACACTTTTTATTAACCATCCCCCATTGTCTATAAACTAACCATATTATTTTCATGCAGCTTAGTACAATGTATTGTTCCCTGAAAGTAGATGTGTTGAACGAGAGGATGCCAGTATTGTTGAGAACAGCATTAGTAAAGTAGTCATAAGGCAACAAATTCATCTATCTCGGATAGACATCCAGTGGCGGCTGGTGCTCAAAATTTTTGGGAGGGTGCAAACAAACTGAAAAATACTGAACCCCCCCCCCCCATCAATTGCAGCCTCACTGTGCCCATCAATTGCAGCCTCACTGTGTCCATCAGTTGCAGCCTCACTGTGCCCATCAAATGCAGCCACTGTGCCCATCAATTGCAGCCACTGTGCCCATCATATGCAGTCACGTGTGGACTTCATATGCAGCTACTTGTGCCCATCATATGCAGCCACTACGTCCATCATATGCAGCCACTGTGCCCATCATTTCCAGCCACTTGTGCCCATCATATGCAGCCACTTGTGCCCATCAAATGCAGCCACTTGTGCCCATCATATGCAGCCATTGTGCCCATCAAACGCAGACACTGTGCCAATCAAAAGCAGCCACTTGTGCCCATCAAATGCAGCCACTTGTGCCCATCATATGCAGCCACTTGTGCCCATCAAATGCAGCCACTTGTGCCCATTATATGCAGCCACTTGTGCCCATCAAATGCGGCCACTTGTGCCCATCATATGCAGCCACTTGTGCCCATCATATGCAGCCACTGTGCCCATCATATGCAGTCACGTGTGGACTTCATATGCAGCTAATTGTGCCCATCATATGCAGCCACTGCGTCCATCATATGCAGCCACTGCGCCCATCATATTAAGCCAATGTGCCCATCATTTCCAGCCACTTGTGCCCATCATATGCAGCCACTTGTGCCCATCAAATACAGTCACTTGTGCCCATCATATGCAGCCATTGTGCCCATCAAATGCGGCCACTTGTGCCCATCATATGCAGCCACTTGTGCCCATCATATGCAGCCACTGTGCCCATCATATGCAGTCACGTGTGGACTTCATATGCAGCTAATTGTGCCCATCATATGCAGCCACTGCGTCCATCATATGCAGCCACTGCGCCCATCATATGCAGCCACTGTGCCCATCATTTCCAGCCACTTGTGCCCATCATATGCAGCCACTTGTGCCCATCAAATGCAGTCACTTGTGCCCATCATATGCAGCCATTGTACCCATCAAATGCAGACACTGTGCCAATCAAATGCAGCCACTTGTGCCCATCAAATGCAGCCACCTGTGCCCATCATATGCAGCCACTTGTGCCCATCAAATGCAGCCACTTGTGCCCATCATATGCAGCCACTTGTGCCCATTATATGCAGCCACTTGTGCCCATCAAATGCGGCCACTTGTGCCCATCATATGCAGCCACTTGTGCCCATCATATGCAGCCACTGTGCCCATCATATGCAGTCACGTGTGGACTTCATATGCAGCTACTTGTGCCCATCATATGCAGCCACTGCGCCCATCATATGCAGCCAATGTGCCCATCATTTCCAGCCACTTGTGCCCATCATATGCAGCCACTTGTGCCCATCAAATGCAGTCACTTGTGCCCATCATATGCAGCCATTGTGCCCATCAAACGCAGACACTGTGCCAATCAAATGCAGCCACTTGTGCCCATCAAATGCAACCACTTGTGCCCATCAAATGCAGCCACTTGTGCCCATCATATGCAGCCGCTTATGCCCATCAAATGCAGCCACTTGTGCCCATTATATGCAGCCACTTGTGCCCATCAAATGCGGCCATTGGGCCCATCATATGCAGCCACTTGTGCCCATCAATTGCCGCCACTGTGCCCATCAATTGCTGCCACTGTGCCATATCAAATGCTGCCAGTGTGCCCCCCGCTGGCCTGCCATCTGCACTTACCTGTCTCGGTGGAACAGCTCCTCGATGTCTTCTCCCGTCCTCTCTTCCCTGGCGTCCAATCACAGCACCTGTAGTTTCAGCCAATCAGGTGACGGGTGAGAGATCCAAGCACCTGATTGGCGGAGAGGCAATTTAGTGTTAGGAAAGCGAATATTAATTAGCTTTTCTAACACATCTGATTGACCTGCGAGTGCCCAGTATGATGCTCGCAAGTCACCTTTTTAGATGCCTATTAGAGCCTATGGCTCTAAACAGATGCTTCAGGGGGCGTGGCCAGGCAGCGCATGTAGCAGGACACACTTCTCCTCTGCTCCGCCGAGAATCCTGTAATTAATCCTGCGGATTACCCATCCGACCCGATAACACCCCCGATCGGAACCGCACGCTACTGGTGACTAGTCCGGTCCATATCGCCGTTCGATCCGCGGCTGATTAGCATGCCAAAACGGGGAAAAGAAGGCACAGGCCCGCCGGTGACTCAGGCCCAAGATGGCGCTCTGCCACAGAGATCACAGAAGGAGAAATACAAGGAGGCCGCTCAAAGACTCCTGTTTGGCAACAAAACTTCTAAAGAGCCATCCTCGCCCGCATCCGACCTCAGTGAAGAGGAGGGAGGCCGGCTGGAGTTAGACAACACTATACCACTGGAGGATGGCACTGGATCCCCTGCAGATTGGGCCACAGTGAGTACAGCACCACACACATGTCAGGACACCCAGACACTGAGCATGCCAGTGGATAATACTGAACCCACTCTCAGAGACATTCTCTCAGCAGTGACTATATGTAATAAATCCATATCACATCTGACGGATGAAGTTAAAGGAGTCAAAGCTGAGATATCCTATGTGAGACAGGACATGCAGAAACTGAGAGAGCGCACAGCTGCAGTAGAGAGCAGGGTCAGTGTGATGGAAGACGATCTTGTACCCATGCAGAGGGATTTAAAGTATAACTGTCACTTAGTAGACCAGCACGCTGCGCGTTTGGATGATTTAGAGAACCGCATGCGCCGCAATAATGTACGCGCACTGGGATTCCCAGAAAGAATAGAGGGTAAAGACCCGGTCACCTTCATTGAGCAATGGCTTCTCAACACATTCGGAAAGGATGCTTTCTCTCCACTATTTGCGGTTGAGAGAGCACATAGAGTGCCATCTCGCCCACTACCACCGGGCAATCATCCCCGCGCCTTTCTCTTTAAACTTCTCAACTACAAAGATAGAGATGCCATCCTTGCCAAGGCCAGAACCATGGGAGGCAAACTAGCTATTGAAAACTCCAAGATATCCCTATTCCCGGATTTTTCGGCTGAACTCCAGAAACAGCGAGCAAAGTTCATGGATGTCAAGCGAAGATTGAGAGATCTAAATCTGCCCTATGCCATGCTGTATCCTGCCCGCTTGCGGGTAGTCGCACTTGGAGAAACCCGCTTTTTTGACCGGCCGGATATGGCGGCTCAGTGGCTGGATAGAGAAGATAGAGCCCTTAAAGCGGCTAGACCGCAAAGAGATGTTCCCCCCTAAGTGATGTGCCTTGTGTTGGTGTTGGACTGATGGGATCCAGCCTACTGTTCCCCCCCCCCTTTTTTTATCTCTCCCCCCCCCCTTTTTTTTGGAGAGGGCGCCCGAGCTGAATGCGGGCCTCAAGACCCGAGCTTGCTGATAATTGTGGACAGTCCCTGCACCCATATCCGTGGCTTAGGCGGATGAGGAGTCCTGTTTATTTCAACCTACCCTTCCTGCTTTTTTTTCCCCCTTCCCCCCACTCTTCTTTATTTTTCATTTTTTGATTACAAGCAAGGAAGGATTACGTGCCTGCTGCTTCTGTAAAACCCCTGTAAGAACTGACCTGCTGGTTAACCGGGAGTTTTCAAGGCTTTTACCCCCCCCACACCTGTTGTGTGGAGGAAAAGCTGACCATGCAACTGTTACAGTTGGGTGAACTACCACCCTTTAGAGTTATGCCATACAGAGCAATATATCTTAAGCTAGAAACTTATTTTTTTCTGTGCTTATACCCTAACATATTGAAATATTTTTTCTTGTTGTTTTGTATTCTGATTTCATGTCCACAGATGCCTAACTGTCCCAAGAAGAGGGAAATTAAGTTTGATATGTTTTTTCTTTTATGCAATTGGTATCATACTGATATACAACTGGTGGGTGCTACTAAGGGTTATATTAGACTGCCTAAAGTTTCTGGGGTGGAGTGGGGATGACTAAGCTGACGATCGTGACGTGGAATGTCAGGGGGCTGGGTAGTCCAATTAAACGGATGGCGGTCCTCAGGCATCTCAAGTCGTTGGGTGCGGGGGTGGTCTGCCTGCAGGAGACTCACTTCTCGGCGGGCCTCACCCCCAGCCTCAACCCACGATTATATGTGACCCAGTTTCATGCAACCCATTCCACCTATTCTAGAGGAACAAGTATCTTGATCAGGAGGGATGTTCAATTCAATTGTATACAAAAACGCATAGACACAGATGGCAGATATATATTTCTCCTATGCACAATATCAAACCTAAAATGTATTCTTGCTAGTATTTATATCCCCCCACCGTATACCTCCGAGATTGTTAAACACCTGGCAAGTTTCATGGCCCAATACCCAGAAGTACCCCTGTTGGCAATGGGAGATTATAATAATTTTTTAAACGCTATTAAGGATAAAATACCTATACCTATTGCTAATACATGTCAGATACAAGACAAAACTCCTTTTGCTAAAATGCTTGAAGAAATAGGATTGATAGATGTGTGGAGATGCAAACATCCTGAGGACAAAAAATACTCCTGCTACTCGGCCTCCCATGCCGGATTGTCTAGAATAGATTTGGGTTTGGGAAACTATAAGATGCTACAACTGGTTTTGGAATCGGGATATGCAGATAGGAATATCTCTGATCACTCTGCCTTCTGGGTGACCATTTCATTGCCAAATAGGACCAACCGCCCAGTCTGGAAGCTTAATCCCTTCTGGCTTTCGCTGTTTGCCGAACCTGACCCTATACATACAGCACTCAGGCTGTTTATACAGGATAATATTGGCACTGCTAAGCTGGGGGTGGTCTGGGATGCAGCGAAGGCCTTTTTGAGAGGACAGCTTATTAAAACAATCTCACAGATTAAGACTGACACTAAGGCTTGGGAACTGATGGTACGGAATATGGTCACCGAGACTGAAAATACCTACACTAATAACCCCACGGAAGATACCAAAAGAGCATGGTTAAGCGCGCAGACAATGTCGGGCCAATTAGCACTGCAGTTAGCGGAAAATAAACGTTTTTTTTTTGCAACAATCACACTTTGAGGAGGGAGAGACAACTGGACATATGCTTGCAGTACTGGCAAGGTCCCAGCAATCATCCTCTCTTATTCCTGCCATTGGTGATGAGCAGGGGTCCTTGAAAACCTCTACCTCTGATATCCTGAAAGTCTTTAGGGATTTTTATGCCAATCTCTACTCCTCAAAGGTGATGCCCACTGACAGCGCAATAGAAGATTTTCTGGGAGGCTGTGAGCTCCCCAGTCTCCAGATAGAAGACAGGACCATGCTTAATGCCCCTCTAACGGCAGAAGAACTAGATCTTGCCTTATCCCAAACCAAAAATAACAAATCACCAGGCATGGATGGTCTCCCGTCAGAGGTATATAAACGTTATGCTGACTCTATGCTCCCCACATTATTAAAAGTTTATAATGAGGCACTAGAGGAAGGTTCCCTACCAAACTCGATGAACGAGGCAATCATCGTTGTCCTCTTAAAACCGGGTAAAGATGCGAACTCCCCTGGCTCTTATAGGCCCATATCATTGCTCACGTCCGATATTAAGTTGCTGGCCCGGATGTTAGCAAACAGGTTAGCTAAAGTAATTCATAAAATAGTACACAGAGTCCAATCTGGGTTCATACCCACGAGATCCACGGCCCAAAATATAAGGCGGCTATTCCTGAATTTACAACTCCCAACGGACAACCCAGGCAATAGGGCAATTTTTTCACTTGATGCAGCTAAGGCCTTCGACAGTGTCGAGTGGCCCTATCTGTGGAAGACACTACGGAGCATGGGATTGGGGGACACCTTTATCCGCTGGATACAGCTTCTGTATGCCACACCCACCGCCAGGATCCGCATCAATGGGGAGCTTTCAGAACCCTTTCCTCTATTTAGGGGCACTAGGCAGGGGTGCCCGTTGTCGCCCCTGCTGTTTGCCCTGGCCTTAGAGCCTTTGGGGGCCAAAATTAGAGGGGACTCAAGAATAGTGGGTTTTCAGAGAGGAAGAAATAAAGATGTGGTATCCATGTATGCAGACGATACCCTGCTGTACTTAGGGGACACAAAAGATACGTTACAAATGGTCATGTCCCTCATAAAGGATTTTGGGGAACTATCAGGCTTCTCCATCAATTGGGACAAGTCGGTGTTGATGCCACTTGACCCCCTGAATACCCCACTGCCCCTGGGTGCAGAAATGATACAACAGGTGAGCTCGTTTCGCTACCTAGGGATTCAGGTGACATCGAGCCCGGCCACCTATATTGATCAGAACCTGGCGCCCCTCTTGACTAAATTCCGGGAAAAAAGCAGAGCTTGGTGTAAATTGCCCTTGTCAGTGGCTGGGAGAGTTAACCTTATTAAAATGGTTTGGGCGCCACAACTACTATATATCTTTAATAATTCCCCAGTATGGATACCTAAGAGATGGTTCGATAGGATAGAGACCCAATTTAGGGAGCTTATTTGGAAGAAAAAGACAGCAAGGATAAAATTATCCACATTACAATATGGCAAGGAGGAGGGGGGACTTGCTGTTCCTCATCCCAGAATGTATTACCTGGCATCCCAACTGCAACAGCTGGGAGGATGGGGCCTATTGGATCACACAGACCCGATTCGGATGCTTACATTAGGGGACGAAAATAATTATTCAGCACTGGCAAGCTTGGAGGCGGGGTTCTTACATCTAGACCCTGAGGCCCCTACAGTTAAATTGTTGATCATGTTATGGTCTTTTGTAAAAAAATTACTAGGCGTTACAGGTTTTTTGTCCTGCACACCTCTTTGGAAAAACAGACAATTTAAGGAAATACAAAAATTAAAAGGTTTTAAGAACTGGGAGGACGCAGGTATTAAATTTGTTTCACAACTATACCAAAATAATACCCTCAAATCATTCCAACAGATCCAAATAGAGTTTGAGATCCCACATAACAATTTTTATAAGTATCTCCAATTGCGACATGCTTTACAAACCCAGAGCAGAACTGTCAGGATCCACCACACAGAACATCCGATTGTTCAGGAAGTTTTCATGGAAGAAAATAAAAAGGGGATGATATCCCGCTGCTATAACACCCTTGTCACGCGAATACAAGACTCCTCTAGACTACCATGTAGACAGCGCTGGGAGGAAGACATAGGGGCAATAGACGGAGATAGTTGGGATGTATGCTTGGTAAACGCCCCCTTGGTATCTCTGTCTGCATCTCAGAAAATCTCACACCTCTATCTACTTCACAGAGCATATAGAACTCCCCTTCAATTATATAAGTGGGGAATTAGAGATTCTCCCATGTGCCCAAAATGTGAACGTGATCATGGAGACTTACTCCATATGATATGGAAGTGCCCCAAATTATTTAGGTACTGGAAGGATGTCCTAGACACAATAACAGAAATATTTATGATACCTCTTGAGAGAAACCCAGTAACATGTATATTAGGAGGAATAGATGACGAGTCGATACCACCACCCACCCGCATAGCGCTCATCCGAATGTTATACATGGCAAGGAAATGAATTGCTCAGTGGTGGATCACTCCGCGAGTGCCCACCAAGAAGCAATGGATAGACAGTGTCAATAGACTCTTAATAAGAGAAAAGATTGCCTACCAACATAGAAAAGTCCCACAAAAGTTTCTATCAATATGGCAAGCATGGCTGGATGTTCCTGGTCTAGCCCCACACCAACTAATCAAAGATAGGTTACTTTTGGGCTGATGTGGACATGACCATTATATGGATAATAAAAGTATGTAAAAGAAAGGGATAGACAGGGCAATACGCTCCTTGAGAGGTATGAGGCAGAATATGCAATGTTGCAATGTATGGCAAGATTTGGTTTTGTTTTGTAATGGTTTTTTTCTTTCTATTTCTTTCCTTCTTTTTTCTTTTTCTTTTTATTGATTGATATTTTCTTTCTCCCCCCAATACTGGAGAATACTATATTGCACTAAACACAATGAACACAGACAAGCATAATAGAGCTATACTATACTGAGATTGATCCCACTGATTTTATTGGAAAATTATTGTGTCTCCCCCTTTTTTACAGTTTAAAGATATTATATAACACAGGAGTTTTCCTATACAAGGGAGATACTATTCCAGTCAATATCCGAGTATACCATCTGATATTCAGACATATACTCTCTACGAGGCATATTATATGTCAAATTTATTGTTAAAGGATAATAGTGCAATTGCCTTTACTTTTGTTAGAATGCAAATAGAACCTCCTGTTGGCAATCTTAAAATGTTGATAACTGTATTCATGACGAACTGCACTAATACTCTAAAATATGTATACATTCAATGTTTCAACGTATATGATGTATGATTTTGTTTCTTATGCAAAATAAAAACCTTTCTGATTTAAAAAAAAAACAGATGCTTCAAAAACACCCCCTGCCGCTATATTTCAGGCGCCCTGCACTCGAAAAGGGGTCGGGCGCCCCTGGATAGGGGGTGGTGGTGGCCATAGATAGATTCATGCAATGCATGAATCTATCTATTGGTGCTGGGGGGAGGGGGTGGCTGGAGAGAGGGGGCGGCACCCGTGTACCCTTATGGACGCACCGCCACTGTAGACATCACATTTTGTTTTAGAAGATTGAACAATGCAAGCAAACTTGAAATTTGATATCACTTTTTTTTCTTTTAATTGAACCTCTTTAGGACCGCCCACCCGCATTGTACTGTGGATGGGCAGCTCTTACAGGCAGAGCAACGTACCTGTACGTCTCTGGCCTCTTCCGGGTACAGAGTGAGCTGGCGGAAGGAACAAATAGATTTTTTAGCAAAAAGCAGCACATAATTCACACATTTACATTTATTAGGCACACTTACCCCCTTGATTACTCCGAGATGTTAACCCCTTCCCAGCCAGTGTCATTAGTACAGTGGCAGTGTATAACATTATTACTGATTGCTATATTAGTGTCACTGGTGATGTCAAAGTCAGATTGCCCGCCTTACTATCACAGTGCTAATATAAGTCGCTGATTTCCGCCATTACTACTATAAAAAAAAAAAATCCAGTATACTGTATATACCATAGTTTGTAGACGCTATAACTTTCATACAAACCAATCAATTTACACTTATTGGTATTTTTTTCCCAAAGACTTGCAACAGAATACATTTTGGCCTAAATGTATGAAGAATTTTATTTTATTTATTTTTTTGTATTGGATGTGTTTTACACAGTGGTGATCACATACCTTCAAAAGGAAGCTCTATTTGTGTGAAAAAAAAAAAGAGTCAGATGCTCCCCCATACTTTTCTTCAATCCCTGTGTTTGAACAGAGGCAAGGGGAAGCATGAGGTAAGGTGAGTATGCGCCCGTGAAGAGCTGCCGTCGAATTGCTTTGCAGGCACTTCGGCAGCGGTGCCCATTCATTTCAATGGGCAGGAGCGGTGGAGAAATGGTGTATTCACTGCTCCTCCACCGCTCCAAAAATGCTGCTTGCAGGACATTTTTTAACGTCCTGCCAGGGCAGCGCCCCAGTGTGAAAGCACTCTGGCTTTCACACTGTGACTGCAGGGGAAGCGTTTTTCAGGTGCTTTACAGGCGCTATTTTTAGCCCAAAAGCGCATGAAAAATGCCTCAGTGTGAAAGGGGTAAGTTTACATGTTGCTCTTCACTGTATTGGCAAAACAGGGGTTCACTTTAAACTACATTTTTAAAGTGGACCTGATGTCAATTTAAATATGACATTGTTGAAAATGGTGGAAGGTGCCTGGGGCAACTGTGGAACAACTGAGGCTGTACAGTCTTCATTTGCTTAAACACTACACACATTAACGGAATTATTTACATTTTGCCCAATATAGTATAAATCTGTACACATTATTTTGGATTTTAACTTTTTTTTTTATGTCAGGTCGTTTGTTTGTTGTACCATGAAAATCTCTTTGCTTTGTCTCCAGGTTTTACAGTGGATATTGATCAGGTATATGTCACTCAGGCAACAGCTATTCCATTTATCCAGTCTGCAGTCACCTTCCCTGGACCACCCATGGGTGCCAAGGTAATTAGTCTATTATGTTCTCCAGATGGTTGTTGCCTGTTTTCAGTCTTCCTGTGTGACCACCACATATTTTTGGGAAAGCTGGGATTATCCACAATGGTTGTTCCTCATGTAGTGTTGGAAAAATACGGGTTTTTTTATATTCTGGCTAACAGATGTTTCTCCACATTGGGCACTCCAGCTGTTCCAGGACAGGCTGCTCCATACCTTCCACAGATACAGCGTTACCATCATGTGGATGAACTGCAGAACACAACCATCAGAGTGATTTAATAAGATACTGGAATCTCGTAATACAATAAACACCAGCTGCAAATACTCATAAAAAAGCTAGTAATGAATGTAAGAAGTAAATAATTTAGAAGAGAAGCCGTGATTTGCTATGCATTAGTTGAATTTGCGACTTTTTGACCCATTGGAACATAAGCACACATGTATTGACTAATGCTTGTAGTGAGAATTTTAGTATAGATTCACAGGCAAGAACTTCTCAATCGCAGTTCAAAAGTCTAGTCTTCCAACTTGGACCTGGGAACTTTTAATCTCTGAATATTTTAATTTTACAGATGTACTGATGGCATATAAAAAGTGATAGAGGTGTCTAGCTTGATCATATTACAAATAGCTTAAAAAAAAAAAAGAAAGCTTGATCTGGCCGAAAGTATGTCTTTTTGCTAGGTAGAAACCTGGGAAGAAAAGAAGAACGGTGCAGGCAAGTGACAGCTAAAGTGTGGGAGGTGGAGAGGACAGTAATGATTGACTTCTAACCTGTCCAACTGATTGGTCCTCCTGAAGGCATTTGGTGGATACATGGATAAATTGAGTGACTTTTGTTGATTTTTTTTTTAGATATGCATGCACATCTATGGAAAAATATCTGTTGCTATTGCAAACAGTAGCTCATAACTAGCTCTGTCTTGCTCCAAAAACCTGACATGGCATGTGACTGATCTGGACCAGCTCACCGACAAATATAACTGAGCTTCATGGTCGTCCTGCTACAAAAAGAATTGTAAATGAGGAGTGTACAGGAGCACAGACTACGGGTCATAATTATAAAGTAATGAATCTGACATTCATCAAAAGTATACTGCAGGTGAATTTTCCAGGTGCATGTGTTTTAAATAACAATGATTGATCAGTGAATGTTTGGTGAAAGTTACAATCAATGCTTTATAAATAGACCCCTACGTGAAAAGCTTGGATGTTACTGTTCCAGCCAAGACAGTGGCGAAGCTGCTGCTCTCCTCTAAGCCCGGTGCTAAGACCATTTGAAGTTCACTCCGGGGGGGAGGTTCTGAATGTTTGCACAGATGTCAGGATACCTGTCAGCACTGATGAGGGCAATGAGGTGCCTGGGATATCCCTGTATATCTTGCAGTAATTGTAATATATCAAACCATAATCATGGTATATGTGATGAAGGCCACAACAATTACCAAAACAACAGATGCAATTATATATGTAAACCAAAAGAGTTCAGGACTTTTTTGTGCCAGTATCAGAGCTCATTATTGCCCAAGGTATTATATGTACAGGGTGCCTAAGAATTTCCTGTAATGTACATAAAACATGTGTATATATAGTCTAGAAGCAAATTATTTTTGATATAGAAGAGGTCCCTTTCATTTCTGGGCATCAGGTATAACAAGTGAGAAGATATCAAGGATGTCTTACACTGTAGAAGCACCTGATCGGAACCTTTTTGTTTAAAATGTATGTTTATACAGTGGGGAAAATAATTATTTGATCCCCTGCAGATTTTGTAAGTTTGCCCACTTACAAAGAAATGAAGGGTCTATAATTTTTATCATGGGTGTATTTTAAATGATAGAGACAGAATATCAACCAAAAAATCCATAAAAAAAACACATGATACAAAATGCTATACATTGATTTGCAGTTCAGTAAGTAAAATAAGTATTTGATCCCCAAGCAAAACATGACTTGGTAGCTGGTGGAGAAACCCTTGTTGGCAAGCCCAGAGGTAAGACAATTCTTGTAGTTGGTGACCAGGTTTGCACACATCTCAGGAGGGATTTTGGTCCACTGTAGTTTACAGATCTTCTCTAAATCCTTAAGGTTTCTTGGCTGTCGGTTGGCAACTCGAAGTTTCAGCTCCCTCCATAAATTTTCTATAGGATTAAGGTCTGGAGACTGACTAGGCCACTCCATGACCTTATTGTGCTTCTTCTTGAGCCACTCCGTTGTTGCCCTGGCGGCATGTTTTGGGTCACTGTCATGCTGGAAGACCCATCTTCAGTATTCTGGCTGAGGTAAGGAGGTTTTCATCCAAGATTTTACAATACATGGCCTAATCCATTGGCTCCTCAATGCGGCAAAGTCGGCCTCTACTTTTAGCAGAGAAACAACCTCAAAGAATGTTTCCACCTCTGTGCTTGACTGTAGGGATGGTGTTCTTAGGGTCATAGTCAGCATTTTTCTTCCTCCAAACACGGCGAGTTTACAGCACTTTCTTCCCAATCTTTCTCTGAATCATTTAGATGTTCATTGGCAAACTTCAGACAGGACTGTACAGGACTGTACATGTGCCTTCTGGAGAAGGGGGACCTTGCAGGCACTGTAGGTTTTCAATCCATGGTGGTGTATTGTGCTACAAATGGTTTGTTTGGTGACTGTGGTCCCAACTGATTCACAAGCTCTTCCTGTGTAGTTCTGGGCTGATCCCTCACTTTTCTTATGATCATCCTTACCCCATGAGGTGAAATCTTGCATGGAGCTCCAGACCGAGGGCGATTGATAGTTATTTTGTATTTCTTTCATTTGCGAATAATCGCTCCAACGGTTGTCTCCTTCTCACCAAGCTTCTTGCTGATGGTCTTGTAGCCCATTCTAGCCTCGTGCAGGTCTACAATCTTGTCCCCGATGTCCTTTGACAGATTTTTGGTCTTATCCACGATGGTGGGTTTGAATGGAAGAAAGAGATTCTGTGGACAGGTGTCTTTTTATAAACATAACGAGTTGTTGTTAGGGGCACCTTCTTAAATTGACAGGACTAATCTGTGTATCACATGAGCACATACTGTAGCCAGTCTGTGGGAGCCAGAATTATTGTTGGTTGGTAGGAGATCAAATACTTATTTTACTCACTGAACTGCAACTCTATTTATAACATTTGCATTATGTGTTTTTTTTTTTTTTCAGGATTTTGGGTTGATATTCGGTCTCTATCATTTAAAATACACCTATGATAAAAATTATAGACCTTTCATTTCTTTGTAAGTGGGCAAACTTACAAATCTGCAGGGGATCAAATAATTATTTTCCCCACTGTATATAACATATATGTATAATGTAACAATATGAAAAGTGAACTTTTAAATTATACTTTCTAATTTTCTTGTGGCCATATTAGGTCAGTGATGCCACTAGTTTTGTTACGTGTGGCTGAGGGGCAGTGGATTCCATAGCGGCAGCTGATAGGGATGGCAGCCTGCTCTCATGTGACTGAGTTCGGCCTGAACCTTAAAGTGGATGTAAACCCGAAATTTTTTTTTTTTTTTTATGTCATAATGTAGAGCAGGGGTCTCAAACTGGCGGCCCTCCAGCTGTTGCGGAACTACAAGTCCCATCATGCCTCTGCCTGTGGGAGTCATGCTTGTAACTGTCAGCCTTGCAATGCCTCATGGGACTTGTAGTTCCACAACAGCTAGTTTGAGACCCCTGATGTAGAGTATAAGATTTCCTATCATTTGAGCCCAGTCTTGCCACAAAGAGTTAATCCATCTCTGAGCAATCCTCTTTTATTGTTCAGTGAGATAAAACTTGACAGAGAAAAACTTTGTCAAATCCTCCACCTTGCTGTGAGTGACAGTGAGTACATATCTGGTGCACTAGCCTAAGACATGCATTATTTTTTAATTCTCACCCCCACTCCTTTCTTCGGCAGCTCTGTAAGGATTGGCTGTTCCACACCTCACCATGATTTGGCATGCTGAAGTCATGTGGTTACTTTCCTGTCTTTTCACTGGATGTTAGAGATCATAGCAGAAGTTCAGTGTAAGAAATACACAGGAGAAAATGCATATTGACAAGGGGAGTGTAGAGGTGGGCGGGGAGTCTACTGACATCACGACTCCACCCACCGAGCTCCAGACAACAGACCCACCCACCGAATCTGCAGTTTTTCGGGTCTCATAACAGACAGAGGGGAGACATTTGACAGGTAAAGACACATGCAGGAGGCATGTATATCCTTATAGATAACCCCTATGGCAGTAGTTTAGAAAGGATGACATTGGGTTTATATCCACTTTAACTCATCCTTTGTTCTAACTGTCTAAAGAGATAGCAGGGGTACAGTGCTTATTACAAATCTTGGCTAATCTTGTGATCCTGTAGGAGGGTGCACCGTAATGCACACACAGTCTGGGTGCAATATAAAGAACTTGTACTTAAGTGAGGCAAAGACAGTTCACAACAAACCCAGTGGGAAGACAGCCCAACTGGGAACACTCACGAATACTGCTACTGATTCTTCTGTAGGCTACTTTCAGCAGGATAATGCACCATGTCACAAAGCTCAAATCATCTCACCACTGACTGGTTTCTTGAACATAACAATGGGGTCACTGTACTCCAATGGCCTCCACAGTCATCAGATCTCAATCCAAAAGAGCACCTTTGGGATTTGGTGGAATGGGAGATTTGCATCATGGATGAGCTGACAAATCTGCAGCAACTGCGTGAAGCTAACATGTCAGTGTGGACCAAAATCTCTGAGGAATGTTTCCAATACCTTGTTGAATCTATGCCACGAAGAATTAAGGCAGTTCCGAAGGCAAAAGGGGGGCCAAACCCGGAACTAGCAAGATGTACCTAATAAAGTGGCTGGTAAAGGTATATGGATTATAGAGAAAGAGGTCGGCAGAAGACAAAGGAGGGAAAGGACGACAGCCGCGAGACAGCCAAAGCATGGGCTTGAAGCTGGTCGACGGGTCCCAGACTTGTTCATAGATTGGAAGCGTATTATATAATTAGGCTGTAAGAGCTTCCATGAGTTTGATCTCTCATATACGAGAGTGGAGCTTGAGTGTGTAAGGACCTTGTACCCTTCGCCATTGAACAGCTCAAACATCTTGCAGCTGTTAACACATGTAAAGTCAGTCTTATAGTGTCCTTGGGCTTATTAGGTGGTAGCAGACTGTGGCTGGGTCAACCTCAACATATATCTGTAAAAGAGAGTGTAAAAGGGCTTTTACTTCCAGCCAGAAGGGGCACCTAATCCGATATGAGTGGGCTTCTCTGAGGGCTTATGTGCAAAGAACTTGGACTACCTGCAGTGACCATGCCTGTGCTCAGCCCGCAGGCCTCTTTGCTACGATGACACTTCTTCTCCTTGTGCACTTTTCCGTGTGGCAGTCTTTCCCTCATTGCCAGAACACTAGTGCCAGATGCTTAATTTCCAGTGGCAATGGATGTGCAAAAAAAAAGGATGTGCGACCCCTATTTAATTGCTTTTAGTTTTTACACAGTCTCTGCTAATGGCAGCCCTGCTTGGCTTCTGATCCCCCCTGCTGAGTGGCACAAGCAGTGGCTCTACAGAGACAGCTCTATGCTGTTGTAACAATATGTGCATGGAAATGATATGAGTATAAGAAACTTTCATCAAAAATGGGGCCGACTGATGTCAGCTTCTAACTTTCATTTCCAAAGCTTCACTGAACAAGCTGAAGATAGTAGCTGATTGGCTGCCTTGCACAGCTGCTCCAGATTCTGTCTGCTCTAATTTTGATAAATTCCCCCCTTCATGTCTGTGAAATGAATGTTGTGGGTTTTCATACATTTCCACACTTTGCATTACCTCTTATAAATATAGTTGCAAAAATAGAGTTTGAAAAACTTTGGTCTGTAGACAAACTGGGGCTGGTGTGTTTATATTCAAACATGACCAGATCCTCACTCAACGGAAAGTGATACCAGACACCTGATTGGCAGGTTAAATGTTGGTAAATACCCAAGGGCAGAACAGACACAGGGAGCCATTATGGATGTTCGTGAAAACTTTATTTACCGGAAAACACTTTGATTACAAGGCTGAAAGTCATTTGCATGGTAATATTCACTTCCAAATAAAGCATATGGCGTTTCACCGGGAGACGTGGCAGATATACTTGGCCCTGGCCATAATCATAAACAAAGTGGTCAGGTTTCTAGAAAAGTCTAGCCATGCATTCTGGAAATAGATATATTTATGGGTGTACAGGGCACAAGCTTGGTGCTGTCGCACTTTGTGTCCAGTTATTTTCTCTGACACACAGATGATTGGCAGAGGTGCTGTTTTCTTGGCTCCCTCATATGATCATATTGAATACATGTGCCTACAAACACACAGACTTCTCTGAGTCCTAAATTGACTCCATTTGTGTGCATAATCATGCATATAGTCCTAAAATATTATTGCTAGTGAGAGGATGTAGACAAGACTTCTGAAAAGTACAGAAAATCTTGTAAGGGTTTTTTTTTTCTTTATAACACATACATGCACTGACATTCACATTGTGAAGTGTCTTGACTGATGAAGTTCATTGTTTCCAGCCTTGATGCCCCTACGGCTTCTATCATGCTTCACTAAGAGACCTTGACTGTATACTCTGCCAGTAAAGCAGACATAAAGTAAAAAGTAAAGGCAGATCTATTTAAATATTTGCTGCATGCTGTAAATATATACAGGCATACCCCACTTTTAAGTACACAATGGGGTTTATTTACTAAAGCTTGAAAGTGCAAAATCAGGCCCCCCTTTGCATGGAAACCAATGAGCTTCTAACACCAGCTTGCTCATTGGTTTCTATGCAGAAGTGAGCCTGATTTTGCACTTTCAAGCTTTAGTAAATAAACCCTGTTGTGTACTTAAAAGTGGGGTATGCCTGTATTGGTGAAAGCCATAAAAATATTTACTTTTTTGTTTTATAAATTGTGATGTATCTCCATCTCCTACAGTATCTCCCCATATCACTGATGTGAATGCATTAGTTATGTGGTCTCTGCCAATTGAAAGAATTTTGAAGGACAGGCATTGCAAGACCTTTCTAGCACAGCTGCTGATTGGCCCACTGTGCTCTCAGTTTCCCAATTTCACCTAGAAGAGACCATATGGCTAATTTATTGACACTGGTAGAATCCAAGCCTGGTCCTAGGGCCCAGTGGATGTCCAGGGGGCCCAGCTACAATCTTCATATTTCTGCATTAAAACCAATTGATCAAAGATGAGCAAAAGTTTCTTCCCAAGGAAGGATTGACTTGTAGGTACATGATGTCTGTTGGGGCCATGCTAGTACAGACATAGGGGGTTATTTACGAAAGGCAAATCTACTTTGCACTACAAGTGCAAACTACAAGTGCAAAGTGCACTTGAAATTGCACTGAAAGTGCACTTGGAAGTGCAGTCGCTGTAGATCCGAGGGGGACATGCAAGGAAGATAAAAAAACAGCATTTTAGCTTGCACATGATTGGATAATAAAATCAGCAGAGCTTCCCCTCATCTCAGATTTACAACGACTGCACTTCCAAGTGCACTTTCAGTGCAATTTCAAGTACAGTTTGCACTTGTAGTGCAAAGTGAATTTGCCTTTCGTAAATCACCCCCATAGGGTGAATGAAATTAGAATGGCTTCCTATGAATGAATAAACTACAAGTACCACCTTCCACAGCGGCAGGCTGACTTGTAGTTTGAATGAATAATCAGCCAGCACACCCATAGTTCATTCACACTGCTTACAACTCTGCAAATGACAGCCCGTACAAAGTTACGGGCAACAGAGCTGTAGTCACTGAGTGCAGGAGCCTGACATTGCACCCTTGATCTGCTGATCGCTGGTGCAATACTTTGTAGGCTCCTATTTTAAATAACAATAAATGCATATTTTTGCTGCACAAATATGTGCATTTAAGATTTTTTATATAAAAGTGAACTTACCTTTAAAGGCTAAGTTTACCTTTTCGTGCAGAATTTCACTTTTCATAATAAATGGAAGCCTCCTCTAATGTTCTTTCTGCCCCAGCCATCCCAATGTTCTTATCTCTCACTTATCTCATCCACAGAAGCTTTCAATTTTGACATTTCTGTTTGAATTAAAAAAAATGCTTTTTGCTTCCATCACCTCCTGTAGATCATATCCCATAATCCACTGCCTTAGTGCATCTCAGAATAGGCATGTATTACCCACCTGGACCACACCTCCCTCATTATTGTACCACCTCTTTATTTCTACTCACTTTCTGTACAATCTGATTGTATACTCTCCTTTAGATCTACCATCAGCTATGTAGTGCAACGGCCTGTCTGATTGGATACAAACTGAATAGATTTTTTTCAGGTGGATCCTTGTTATTCATAGTTTTGGTAAATCTAAAGGAAATTGTATAGAGATTGTACAATCAGATTGCATAGCGTACATAGGTGGACAAAGTGGACAGGGACACTTAGCTGTCATGCCCCGTTCACATCTCCACATAGTGTTTCGGCTCGGCATGCATAGCGCAAGCATGGGCTGGCCTACGTGCGATACATTCCATTCAAAGAAGCTCCAGGACTTTTTTTAGAGCAGATCGTGGCATGTTTTTTACCATGCTTGTTGGTGCACTTTCAGCAAAGTTGTCACGGTCTCTTATGATAGATCTCTTAAAGCAGAAATATATTCACCTCTGCTTGAGCGATGTAATGTCCACAAGCTCCCTTGCCGGTGCCAACATCTTCACCCAGTCTTCTTCTGGACCTTTGGCTATCTTGACTGGCCATGTGGGGATGATGTGCTTCCTGCCCATGTGCATGGGAGTTCATTCATGACTTGCTATTATTTATCAGATATGAGTCTGTTAAAGGACAAATAATGCCCTGTACACACGTTCGGACTTTGTTCGGACATTCCGACAACAAAATCCTAGAATTTTTTCCGACAGATGTTGGCTCAAACTTGTCTTGCATACGCACGGTCACACAAAGTTGTCGGAAAATCCAATCATTCTGAACGCGGTGACGTAAAACACGTATAAACGGGGCAGTGGCCAATAGCTTTCATCTCTTTACTTATTCTGAGCATGCGTGGCACTTTGTCCGTCGGATTTGTGTACACACGATCGGAATTTCCGACAGCGGATTTTGTTGTCGGAAAATTTTATATCCTGCTCTCAAACTTTGTGTGTCGGAAAATCCGATGGAAAATGTGTGATGGAGCCTACACACGGTCGGAATTTCCGACAACAAGGTCCTATCACACATTTTGGGTGTATGGGGCATAAGAGTGATTTTCTTAAATTATTTATTGATGTTTATGGTGGGTGGCCATAAATGTGCAGGATGTCTTCCAGGGAACAACAGGTGGGGTTTGGCCATTTTCCTGTCCCCATGATAATGGTGTGACTGTAACAGCAAGGTATATGGTGCAATCTCTAGTAAATTAGCGTGTAAAACTCCCATAGTCTTATATAAATTGTAATATGTGTCATATTATATTTCATAAAACTACAAAAGTCCATAATTCCACAGGAAGGAATGGTGTATCAAGAGAGCACTAGGTGGGCAGCTCCTCCCAGAGACAGGAAAGTATCTCTATAAGACAACAAAAACGCACAGGGGGGACACCTCTAAGTGCAATATTTATAAGAACTTTAATGCAGCAGCCAAATAAACACTCACATGTGTTCCATAAGAAGGTGCATCCATATTAGTATCAACAGAGGGGTTGCCCAAGTTCCAGGTCGGTAGCCAGCCGCTACTGGTGGTGACAGACAGTGCGAGCCGGGTCACCGCTCATCGGATGTAGAGGAGGACTTCTGTGACCACCGTGGAACACGGAAGTAATATCACGCCCGGAGAACAGTCCTGTTGCCCTGGTAATGGGTTTCTGAGCGCCTCACATGTTCCAAAAAATGTGAAGATCTAGTAGTATCAACAGAGGGGTCACCCAAGTTCCAGGTTGTTAGCTAGCCACTGCTGGTGGTGACGGACAATGCAAGCCGGGTCAACGCTCATTGGCTGTAGAAGTGGACTTCATAACCACCGTGGAACACGGAAGTGACGTCATGCCCGGAAGATGGTACTGTTGCCCTGGTAACGTGTTTTAGAATGTGACGTCACTTCCGCATTCCATGGTGGTTACGGAAGTCCTCTTCTACATCCGATGAGCGGTGACCCGGCTTGCATCGTCTGATACCACCAGCGGCAGGTGGTTACCAACCTGGAACTTGGGTGACCCCTCTGTTGATACTACTAGATATGCACGTTCTTATGGAACATACGTGAGTGTTTATTTTGCTGCTCCGTTAAAGTTCATATAAACATTGCACGTAGGGGCGTGTGTGTTTTATTTTTTTAATGGTGTGACTGGCATTGCATTTCATTGCCACAGGATTGGGCTTGTCACAGTCTCCAGTCCCCCAGTGCTGTCCACATTACTGCATTGGCCCTTCAAACCAGAGATTATTTCCAGTGGTTTATAGCCATCCTAAGTGACTGAATTGCAGTCCAGTGACAGGAGTATACTGTCTGCAGATGAGTCTTCCAGACAGCAGTGTTTGCCCTCGCATAGTAATCCCAAAGATCATCCTGTGATCTCTTTTACACTGATCGCTCCAGGAAAACTGTGGCGGGGAGCTCAGAAATATCTTGTCACCCATCCAGCATTATGTCCTGTCGGCCAGTGCTCAGGCTGAATAGGGAAACAAATGCATAGAGACACTTCCGCTGAGTTTATCTGAGAGCAGAAAATTATTGCGGCTGAATTCATGAATGCATTTTTTGAGAAAACTGTGTGATATGATAGATTTTTTAGCTGGGGAAAATTATGATGTAGCAATTAGTTCAATATAAAATAATACTAAATGACACACATGAAATATAATTTGACACACATGTGGCTTGTAACATTGGGGGTTATCTACTAAAACAGGAGTGTGTAAATTCTGGTGCAACTCTGGATAGAAACCAATCAGCTTCCATGTTTTATTGTCAAAGCTTAATTGAACAAGCTGAAGTTAGAAGCTGATTGGCTACCATGCACAGCTCCACCAGATTCTGAGCACACCAGCTTTAGTAAATCTCCCCCAGTGTGTTGTGTTCCTCTGATCAGATGCTCTAAGTTTGCAGAAGGTGTCACTGCAGTTCATATTTTCTCGTTCTGTAAAGAGTGTATGTACTACCAGCTGTGCAGGATGTCTGTAGTATATGGATTCTAGTCAACCATGGCAAGAGAAGATGCTTGGATATATGGAGAAATATTTCTGAAGGCAAGTCATGGAGTGCAGATAAAATGGAGGTTTAAAGCTGCCAATAGCCTTGAGATTTATGGGTTTGCATGCAACCCATAGACATAAGCAGAAAGGCAGGTCCTGTAAATGGCCATATTGACCAACTGTTCTGTTATTTGTAAGCTACTGCTATTAATCTGAACAATCTTGAAGTTTGTAAACTTACTTTGTGAAGATCCCCACACATTTTACTTCTTTGAATTCTGTGACACCTATCCACTATGCCCTGTGAGTAGACACTGCTGTGTCACACATTTCACAGAGCTCTCCTTTTAAACCACAGAGGTGCTGAGAGGAGAAGATATACAAAGCAGAGTCAGTACTGAAATCACGGCAGGTACCATGGGATATGTAGTCTTTAGAAATGGAAAGTAAATGGCGAAGAAGAGGCTATAGAGCATGCAGGGAATTCAGGAAGTTGTGCAAAGAGGCAGAAAGGCAGCACTCACAACATGAAATATTTTTTCAAGTAAGCCAATGTTAGATTGTCATTGCTCGTATCGCTTTTGCAATGATGATGTTATAAAATGTAAGTGTATGCTGTGACAATAGAACTTCTTTAACTTCCTAGCAGAATCAAGCTTTATGGCAATGTTGATGTGATGCTGCCTAAAATATCAAAATACAATGGTAGACAGGTCAATATAGGTCAGTGTTCTATGCACACAGTTCATTTAAAGGGAATTTATTAGGGTATAGTTGTAATGAAAATGTAAAATCAAAGATAATCTAATTGATAAAGTGTTGATAGTAGAAAGGTCTGGGGGCCCCAGGTGTGGTCTGCTTTACCTGTTGTCTACAACTCAGAGAGAAGCTGTGCTCCTCTTCACCACCTCCTCCTCAACCTAACTCCAGGATGCTTGCTAAGGATGTTCCAGCCTGCTCATGTGCTTAATATGTAGTGCTACAAATGTGAACAGTAAAACAATGTATGTCGTTGCAGTTTGCACAGAGAAAATCGAATCTTGGAAGAGTGGTCCACATCTGTAATCTTCCTGAAGGAAGCTGCGAGAATGACGTGGTTAATCTGGGTCTGCCGTTCGGGAAGGTCACTAACTACATTTTAATGAAATCAACTAACCAGGTAAATCTGATGCGTCACCCAACCCCAATATGACTCTAAGATGTGATTTCAACTACAAGTAATTCACATTATGTTAAATACCAATGTGTACATGTTGTATATAACTGTTGTATAAATGTATGTTAAAACATAGGGCAAAGAACAGTAGTGTCCAGCAATGCTGGACTACTACAACTGTTTTTAGTTAGACTGGTGTTTTACATGTTCATTTGTTATTTTCTTGTAATATCGCCATAGAAGTGCCTTGTGTGTTTTTTTCCTGCTTTCAAGTTCAGCTTTACCTTAAAAAAACAGTAACGCAACTCCTGTATTAGAGTGCCCCCCACTCTGGATGAAAGAGCAACATAGACACCTTTGGACAGCAACATTGTCAGTTTTGTGGGTAGGGGAGTGTTAGTGTATTTAAATCTGCTAGTACATATAACAAATTGAAGACAAACTTCAACCAACACCTTTTAAGCAGTTACAGCAACAGTTTTTTCTTTCTTTTGGGATAAGGGTTTTACATAAATAAAACCCTTGTTAGTGTTAAATGGTTTGTCTCATCCTTCTAACGGCTACTCTTGCAGAACAGCCTGTTCTGTTGAAAAACAACAGACTTACTGACCAGCTCACCAGGTGATAATAAAGGAAAGAAAACCAAAAAGGGGAACAAATACAGCCATAACATCTAAGAATTGGTAAGCTGCAGTATAATAAAGGTTTGCTTTTAGGTTGAACACCGTCAAAATAATAGAAGATCAAATTCCTGAATCAGAGATCTGCTTCCATCAGTTTATTGTTCATATCCTAATTAATCAGGCAAAAAGATGATATAAATGGGCCTAATTACTATGGAAGGCAGCAGTGCATCCTACGAGATATAAAACAAACTATTGATTTATCTCAATATGGACCCAGCTGGGTGACAGAAGGCTCGCAGGAGTTAAGGTTGCCATAGATGGATGGAAATTCAGCCGGTTCAGCAGAGACAGAAGTCAATCTGCTGACTGGATAAAAATCACTTTAGTCTGAGGAACGTCCAGTAGTGGATAGAATGGATTTGTGGTACTTCCATTGTATGGTGTATACCTTGCCTGTTATTACTGTACAGTATGATAAACATTTATCTCTGGTGTCTGATCTGTATATACAGGCCTTCCTGGAAATGGCATACACAGAGGCAGCAGAGGCCATGGTACAGTACTACCAGGAGAAGCCAGCAATGATGAATGATGAGAAGTTATTGATCCGCATGTCAAAGAGATATAGGGAACTACAACTCAAGGTAAGAGACTGGATGCTGTTTTCAGTCTTTAAGTAACAGAAAAGTAATGTCAGCTGTACCAATATGCCAGTTCGGTAGTCCCTATTTTTAATTTAGCTGGTGTTGACTTTGTATCTCTGTGTGAAACTGGCCATCTTGGTCCAGGCAGAGCTTTGCTTCCTCATGTCAGTGTTGCTTCCCTGATGACTGATGACTGGTGATCCGATGGCTGGTTAAGGTTATGGTCAAGAAACAGCAGCGGAGATGAAGCAGAGCTCTACAGGTAAATGAAGCAGAAGCAGAGATGGAGGAAGCACAGCTCTACAGGTAAATGAAGCAGAAGCAGAGATGGAGGAAACACAGCACTATAGGTAAATGAAGCAGAAGCAGAGATGGAGGAAGCACAGCACTACGGGTAAATGAAGCAGAAGCAGGCAGATCCTTGCACTGTAGCTTCTCAGGTACAGCTTCTTCTCTAGAAAAGAACACTAAGCAGTATAAGACAGTTGTGACATCATCAAATATCACTCCAAATCTAGTGATGCTAGCAGAGGTGGCAATGATCTCTCATTGGGTATATACAGCCATAAGGACCTTAGCACAAGACAGAATGTAAATGGCTTGGGGTACTGCTTGGGCACAATTAACATCTATAGATATTCCCTATAAAGATAGAAAAGCTTAACTCTTTCAGTTTATCTCCACTTTAAAAACAAGTCAGTAATAGAAGATCCCATATTTCTGTACTGATTGATCTATACACAGTGGCTGTGAAGCAGCGGATGTGCCTTTCACTCTTTGTTGATTATTGTAGTAGTGTAAGGTAACACGGGGTATTGTTGTGAAAGGAGCAATAAAGTTGGAATAGGTGGATCCAAATTGAACAATATAACTTAACTCAACAGCCCTCACTGTGCACAAATAGAACTCACTGGTGATTTTGTATCCTCCTAATGCTTGTATTAAAGTTGCATTTGACATAACGACTTTGACCTGATTATTTTAGCCAGCAGGAGTTGGGCTGGCAAGTGTTTAGAACCCAGCAAGAGCTCTGCTCACACATTACATAATATTCCATCTGTGGTCAGGTCAGTGTAATAGCAGCATGCTAGTACGGCGTTTTATTTTCATAAGCCAATCATGAAACGTTTACCAACCCTGTGTGCTGCTTGCTGAGGGAGGAGAGTTTGGTAGTGAGCCCCATCCGCTGCCTGAAATTGCATAATGCAAGGCGTTCCTTACAATTCCAAGGCTAGACCCTATAAACCAGTTCACCAAATGAGAGATCTGCACAACTATAGGCACCTGCAGAACTGCGATGCCAGCAATTATTCAGAAAATTATTGCCATGAAATGTGTGATGGGCCACAAGAGGCCAGTTAAGCTTTCATTGCAATCTGCAGCTGCAGTTTTAGTTGCATGAAATCGTCTTTGTTGAATGCTCACAAGATGTCATTTTGATGACACGGTTAGTTTTTATTAATGTATGCCTAGGAATTATACCATTTGCAGACAGGCTCGGGTTGTGGGGGGGGGGGGGGGGATTCGTACCCACCCAGTTTTCTTAGCTCAAAATGGAAAGGACAACAGCTGTGCCTGTTGTCTGGAGGTCACATTTGGCTCACTTGCAATTTGCTAGAAAATGTCTCTTGAAGTTGTATGACCAATTAATGTTTTTACATGACAACCATATATAATATATCTTCTTCCAAAACAACACAGTTGTTATCCTTTATTGTAGTATGTCTTTGGAACTTGCTTTAGAATTGTATTTATTTTCTTTGAAATCAATGGTTAATGCAAGTTAAGACAACTAAAAGTAGATCAGAAGCATGCCGATTCATTTAAGGACATTTAAAAAAAATAATAGGTGAAAAATCTGGCCGTTTTTGTTCTTCCAATATAAAAGGTGTTACAATTTTGACCTTTGAGATTTTTTTTTAAATGCCTCTCCATTGTGTCTAATACCAGGGGCTATATATGCTGGGTATAGTTCTTTTGCTTTGTTTTCCAATGTATGAGCGAACTCCACAGTTGAATTTTCTTGCAAAAGCTCTGCAGTTCCCAGGCTGATTCCTTCTTGTACCAGACCACATCCATAGCAATTATGTACTCCCCCACTACTACATACAGTACTTTGCTCACCATGAGTCACACTCTTGCCATTAGGTCACCCCCAGAATGGATATTACTTCCAATAGCCTAGAGAGAAAATATACATTTATAATATAAATATATTTTTAGTATAATATATGCATCTTACCCTAAACTATGTATGTACAGTTGTGCTCATAAGTTTACATACCCTGGCAGAATTAATGATTTCTTGGCCATTTTTCATAGAATATGAATGATAACACAAAAGCTTTTCTTTCACTCATGGTTAGTGTTTGGCTGAAGCCATTTATTATCAAATAACTGTGTTTACACTTTTTAAATCATAATGACAACAGAAACTACTCAAATGACCCTGATCAAAAGTTTACATACCCCAGTTCTTAATACCGTGTATTGGCCCCTTTAAGATAAATGACAGCTTGAAGTCTTTTGTGGATGAGGCTCTTTATCTTCTCAGATGGTAAAGCTGCCCGTTCCTTTTTCCAAAAAGCCTCCAGTTCCTGTAAATTCTTGGGCTGTCTTGCATGAACTGTATGTTTGAGATCTCCCCAGAGTGGCTCAATGATATTGAGGTCAATAGACTGAGATGGCCACTCCAGAAGCTTCACTTTATTCTGCTGTAGCCAATGACAGGTCGACTTGGCAATGTGTTTTGGATCATTGTGTTGTTGGAATCTCCAAGTACGCCCCATGCGCAGCTTCCTGCCTCTGAATGCAAATGTTCCTCCAGTATTTTTTGATAACATACTGCATTCATCTTGTCATCAATTTTGACAAAATTTCCTGTGCCTTTGTAGCTCACACATCCCCAAAACATCAGCGATCCACCTCAGTGTTTCACAGTAGGAATGATGTACCTTTTATCATAGGCCTTGTTGACTCCTCTCCAAATATAGTGTTTATGGTTGTGGCTAAAAAGCTCAATTTTGGTCTCATCACTCCAAACGACTTTGTGCCAGAAGGTTTGAGGCTTGTCTCTGTGCTGTTTGGCGTATTGTAAGTGGAATACTTTGTGGCATTTTCGTAGTATTGGCTTTCTTCCGGCGACTCGACCATGCAGCCCATCTTTCTTCAAGTGCCTCCTTATTGTGCATCTTGGAACAGCCACACCACATGTTTTCAGAGAGTCCTGTATTTCACCTGAAGTTATTTGTGGGTTTTTCTTTGCATCCCCAACAATTTTCCAAGCAGTTGTGGCTGAAATTTTAGTTGGTCTACTTGACCGTGGTTTGGTTTCAACAGAACCCCTCATTTTCCACTTCTTGATTAGAGTTTGAACACTGCTGACTGACATTCCCAATTCCTTGGATATATTTTTATATCCCTTTCCTGTTTTATACAGTTCAACTATCTTTTTGTCAGGGCTGGCTCAGCAGGAGCCTTCTCTGAGCTGACCACTCAGCTGTCGGCTAATCGCCAGCTCTCATCTCTCTCCACAGTTAACCAGCTGTTGTGGATCTGCTCGTCAGTCCCGCCTACTTAAAGATCTCACTTCATTCCTGCCTTCGCCTTAGTCACATCACAAGAAACCATCTCTTGCATTCCTGTTTAAAGACTGGCTTTGCTGACATTCCTTCTGGCTCCTTATCCTGCTTGCTGTTCCTCTACTTGGATCCCTGACTTCTGGCCTGGCTGATTACCCGATCTGGTTACTGAACTCTGGCTTGGCTGATTACCCGATCTGGTTACTGAACTCTGGCTATGCTTTGACTACGCTTACTCTTTTTATTTTTATTAATAAACGGGTCTGATTTTACTGTACTTCTGTCTCAGTCTGGTTCATGGTTTCTGACACTTATTCCCGCAGATCCTTTTATAATTATTTTGCTTTCCCCATGACTCAGAATCCAGAAACGTCAGTGCAGCACTGGATGAAAGATGCAAGTGTCTGTCAGGAGTCCAGAAACTCACTGACCTTTTATACATACACTATTTACAAGCAAACAGATCACGGGTGAGGATGGTTACCTTTAATAGCCATTCAAACCCCTTTGTGTCAACTTGTGTGCATGTTATCAGGCCAAAATCACCAGGTATGTAAACTTTTGATCAGGGTCATTTGGGTAGTTTCTGTTGCGACTATGATTTAAAAAGAGTAAACACAGTTGATTGATAATGAATGGCTTCAGCCAAACACTAACCATGAGTGAAAGAAATGTTTTTGTGTTATCATTCATATTCTCTGTAAAATGGCCAAGAAATCATAAATTCTGCCAGGGTGTGTAAACTTATGAGCACAACTGTATCTTACCCTGAACTAAAGCTTGGCCATACATGGATAGAAATTCGGCTGGATCAGCAGGAACCGGACAAATTTTCGATCCATCTATGGCCGTTCCCATTCATGAATAGTTGATCTATCAATTGACTTTTCATGAACGGGCTTGATGGAAAATTTCTGCTCGATCAGTGCATACTGCCAATAGGATCAGTGTCTTCTGACAGTGGGGGAGTCCTGCTGTCAGAATTCGATGACACAGAAGGGGAGGATTTCCCTGTCCACCTTGAATGTGTGGATGGGGAAATCCACTCAGTTTTCTTTTTTGTTTAGCCGGCTGGCTGAATAAAATAAATAAATACAAAACTGAGCCGTGTATGGCCAGCTTAGTTCACATCTTGACCTATGTGAAAATTGCTCTGGCTCAATACTGACACCTCTTGGTATAGTATTGCTTGAGCAGCAAGCGTACTTTTTTGCTCCCCTCATCCATTTCAATAAGCAATTTTTTGGGGGGACATATACACTTTCATGAATTTAAAAAACAAAACAGTAAAGTTAGCTCAATTTTTTTGTATAATGTGAAAGATGATGTTATGCTGAGTAAATAGATACCTAACACGTCATGCTTTAAAATTGCACACACTCGTGGAATAGCGACAAACTACAGTACTTAAAAATGTCCATAGGCAACACTTTAAAAATTCCTATATGTTACCAGTTACAGAGAAGGTCTTGTCCTAGAATTATTGCTTTCGCTGTAACGCAGCAATATGTGTGATCTGAACACCGTTTATGTTTGCGGGCGCGACTTACGTATGCGCTCACTACTGTGCGCGAACATGGAGGGATGGGGCGCTTTGAAATTTTTTTTTTTGTTCTTATTTGTTTTTGTTTTTTACACTGTCCCCTTAATTTTTTTTTTTTTTCTGATCACTTTTATTGCTGTCACAAGGAATGTAATCATCCCTTGTGACAGTAATAGGCAGTGACAGGTACTCTTTATGGAAGGATCTGGGGTCTATAAAACCCCAAAACCCTCCTTTGCGCTTAAAAGCATTCAAAATCTTTTAACCACTTCAATACAGGGCATTTTCACTCCCTTCCTGCCCAGGCCAATTTTCAGTTTTCAGCGCTGTCGCCCTTTGAATGACAATTGCGCGGTCAAGCAACACTGTACCCAAATTTTTTCCTCACAAATAGAGCTTTCTTTTGGTGGTATTTGATCATCTCTGTGGTTTTTATTTTTTGCGCTATAAACAAAAGAAGAACGACAAGTTTGAAAAAAAAAAACACAATATTTTTTTACCTTTTGCTATAATAAATATCCAAATTTAAAAAAAAAAAAAAACTAATTATTTCCTCAGTTTAGTCCAATATGTATTCTTCTACATATGTTTGGTAAAAAAAAAATCAGAATAAGCATATATTTATTGGTTTGCGCAAAAGTTATAGTGTCTACAATATAGGGGATAGTTTTATGGCATTTTTATTATATTTTTTTTTACTAGTAATGGCGGTGATCTGCATTTTTTATCGTGACTGTGACATTGCGGCGGACATATTGGACACTTTTGACACCATTTTGGGACCATTCACATTTATACAGCAATCAGTGCTATAAAAATGCACTGATTACTGTATAAATGTCACTGGCAGGGAAGGGGTTAACACTAGGGGGCGATCAGGGGGTTAAATGTGTTACCTAGGGAGTGATTCTAACTGTAGGGGGAGGGGACTCACAAGGGGAGGAGACCAATCGGTGTTCCCCTGTACTGGGAACACACCATTGGTCTCCTCTCACCTGACAGGACCTGACAATTGCCCGATAACAGAGCAGGACCGTGGATCTGTGTGTGTAAACACACAGATCCACGGTCCTGCTCTGTTATCGGGCAATTGCGGGTGACCGCCGGAAATCACGGCTGCCGGGCACGCGCATCGGCTCTCAAATGATGGGGCGGGCTCACATGCGCTCCCCCCAGACAGCCAGGGAGCCCAGGACGTCATATGATGCCCGCCCAGGATGGGAGATCCCTCCTGCGGACATCATATGAATATGGGCAGGATGTGAAGTTGTTAAATGTTGAAATTTTTTTTAAAAATGGCATCTTTAAGTCTTCTGTAAACCGGAAATGATGTCATGACATCGCTTCCGGGTAACTAGATCCGAGACCCGATCAAATCCAATTTTGGCTTTGTTCAGGTCTCCAGTCAGTTAGCGGACATGCCGGCTGGTCGCTTGGGGGGTGGGGCATACCGTGCGGGGGGGGGGACGACGACATACCCTCCTGCTGCTTGTGATAACGCTTGAGTGGCTTTTAGGCAGCTGCAGGCATCATCCCAGTACAAACAAAATCCTTCAAGCTGAGGTAGCATATTTGTGTTATGTCGGTGTGATTTAAATGTCCTATTCCAGGATAACTACCAATCTTTAAATATATGTAGCAATGTTGTATTCTTCTTATTATTCTTATTATTAATATTATAATACAGGATTTATACAGTGCCAACAATTTTCTAAGCACTTTACAACTTAAAGGGATACAGTAGAGTTACAACACAATTCAATACAAGAGGGTTAAGAGGGCCCTGCTAGGAGGAGGAGGGATAGGAGGTTATGACCTTACAATTTAAAAGGGAGGAGCAAGTGGTACAAATGGTAATAACTTTCAGGAGTGAGTTAAAGGAGAAGGTAGAATTTCAGTTTTTATGTAGCGGCAGGATAGGCTTCCCTGAAGAGATGAGCTTTCGGGTGGACAAAGTAGGAGATAGCCAGACAGATTGGGGTAATGATTTCCAGAGGATGGGAGAGGCTCTAGAGAAGTCCTTGATGTGAGCACAGGAGGAAGAAACAAGGGATTAAAATCGAGATCTTGGAAGGAGCTGAGAGGATGGTTTGGGTGGTATTGTGAGACAAGATTAGTGAAGTAGATGGAGGCAGACTTGTGAATGTCTTTGCATGCTGTTGTTAGTGTTTTTATTTATTTTTTGTTGGGTAATCAGAAGCCAATGGAGGGATTGGCAGAGTGAGTGGAGGACACTAAGTGGTAGGTAAGGTTGATGAGTCTGACTGCAGCATTCATGATAGACTGAAGGGAGCCTATGTAAAGGTAGGCCTTTGAGGAGGAAATTGCAATCATCAAGGCGACAGATAACAAGGAAGTGAATGAGTAGCTTAGTGGTTTCATTGGTTAGGAAGAGGCATATGTTGAAAATGTTACGGAGGTGAAGTCTGCAAAATTTGGACAGTGATTGGATGTGGGGGCTGAAAGGACAAATTAGAGCCCATGATTATACCTAGCACCCTGGCATGAGAGGAGGGACTGATATTTGTACTGATCTTGATGGAAAAATTATGAAAGTGAGGGAAGTATTTTGAGCTCAGTTTTGAAAAGATTTAGTTTTAGTAAGTGGCTGCAATACTCACCTCCTCTCAGGCCCTGTCCTCTGCAGTAAAAATCTTTCTGCCACTAGATGTCCTAAGCCTTGAATGACATCCAGCATCAGCCCTAAAGCAGTAGTAAAGCACTTAACTTTTTTTTTTTGTACCCTGCAAAGTAAAGTCCTAATGTGCTAGTACACATCGCATACTAGCATATTATGTAAAACTTACCTGAAAATGAAGCCTTTCCAGCACCAAGCTGCCACCGCTCCCATCCTCACCCATCTTCCTTCCGGGTTCGCGAACTTCGGCTGTGTGACTGGCTGGAGTCGCGATGGCGTCACTCCCACACATGTGAGCGGGAGCCAGTTTCTGCACAGGGCTCTAAAGGAACAGCCCGGACGGCCGTTTCCTCAGAGCGCATGCATCAGTGATGTCATGGGCTGTATTTATAGTAAATGTCTCCTCAATGAAGCACATTTAGGAGAAACTTACACTACCTATAGGTAAGCCTTATTATGGCTTACCCATAGGTAAAAGTCATGAATGGGAGTTTACTCCCACTTTAAATATGGAGGACATCTTGTGAGTGCAGGGCACTGTGAACCCACACCCTGAGCGGGCATCACATCGGAGCCTTGGCCTCACATACAATGATACAGAGGGTGGTGCAGATGTCATCATGCCAGCACTGCTCTCTGGATTATTGAAGACAACGCAACACTAGAGAAGAAGAGGACCCTGTCCATCATGGAACTGGCTTACAGACATCTGAAAAAGGTAAGGATATATAAAAAAAAAACAACATAAAATACACAGAGGGCAGGCCCCTAAGGGAGTAAGGAGGCTGTTGGGAGCTGGTGGGATGGGGAAGCACTCAGGTTGGCTTTTAATATACCAAAATATTCTCCAAATTGATTTCTGGCCTTTAACTGTTCATGTTAATAGATGCAAAGAGTGACATTTTCCAAGGTTGGGGAATATACATCTGGAAAAAGCAGTATATGTGCGTGACATTTTATCACGCAGTACGTCACCTAAACCACCCAGGTTGTAACATTTCTGTCTTGGAGAAATTTGATGAGCTATACATTTTACCTCAGGGCAGATACAGAGAATAGTAAATCACTGATGGTATTAATAGTGTGAACCTGACACCCTGAAGTTTTCCAGTTTGGTTGTATATATTAAATATGCATTAACTCCTGATGGTCGGTAGGGTTCAGAGTAGACAGCACTGTTTTTAGCTCCTGTGAGCTTGTATTATACCAAATTTGCCAGGAAGGTCTGAGCCTTCTCAAGCATTTCATTCCATGACATGTGCTTGTCTATGGCAGCTGCACACCCCCCTGACCTGCACTTCTCCTGACCTGAGGGATTAGACTGAGCATGGGCTGCTAGGAACTGGGAAAGATACAAGTCATTAATTTGCCAAGATTCAAACTTTTATTAAATGCACTCAGATTTTATTGGAATTTTCTTTTAATACAATAAAAAGATTAATCAAAAAGTGCATTCATGAATATCATTCTTCCTTAGATATTTATGAAATTTATGAAGATATTGAACTTTAACATTGTGCAAAGAACCGTTCTGTACAGCAATGACCACAACCATTTAGTTAGTTGCCCAACACATGTAATAGGCTGCTGTGGTTTGCTGAACTTTGCAAAATGATAAAAAAAATCATAAATGGCCAAACTAGGTGGATCACTTTGTATTTATCTTCACAAGGGTTGTCTGAATCTAAATGAAGGCAGTTTGTGTGAGTAGATTTGTTTGTACAGCAATTGTTGGTTGAGTTAAAATCATTTCTGTATTATAAATTACTTCAAATGCATTTTTTTACTGTGTGAGACACAAAATCGATTTTTTGTTATAATCTTCACAAGTATCAGCATGCCATTATTTACCACTTTTCTGGTGCATCAAGAATTAGCAAGTCATTATTTTGAAACCCCAAGTCTGACTTGTTTTGAGCCTCCAAGAGTTAGTGTATTCCTGTTCTGGGATCCCACAATATGAGTGTATAATTATTTAGGGACCTCCAGGTTTCAGTGTGTCATGAGCCCAGGGTTCCAAGTGTTAGTGTTCAAGAAGAGGGGGGGCAAGGCGCAGGATATGAATCGTCTACCAATAAAAATGAAGTCCAGAATGAAACCAAATGGTTAGGGTTTGGTAGATCTCCATAAAGTGGGGGCACCTCAAAAATTGAGGTAATCTTGAGTAGTCTAGTTACAGTTGTAGCACCAAACAAATGATCCAACCAAGAGTTCAAAAATGATTTATTAGTTCAGTAAGTGGCGATGGAAAGGACAGACATCCAGTGTTTTTTAGGGGCCCAAAGATCTTCCCCTTCCTCAGGGCTTAAGTACAATGAAATGATTAAAGGACACCGTGGTTTATTTGTTTGCTGTATGAAAATTCAGATGTGAGCAGGACCAGTGGATCAAAGAATTAGCAATTACTGATTCTTCGATCCAATGGCATAAACAACTTTTCATACAGTAAACATCTAAAACCTGGTGACCATTACAGCCTTTTCATTATGCTTAAGCCCTGAGAAAGGGGGAGATCTTTGTGTTCCCAAAATGTGTTGGATGTCTTTTGTCTTTTTTATGGTCACTTACTAAACTAAAAAATCATTTCTGGACACATACATTGTTTGACTCTATTTCTAGTGCAACTGTACCAAGCGTCAGCGTGTCATTGGTCGAGGGCTCCAAGTATCAGTGGTGATTTACTAAAACTGGAGCATAGACCAGGGGTCTTCAAACTACGGCCCTCCAGTTGTTCAGGAACTACAATTCCCATCATGCCTAGTCATGTCTGTGAATGTCAGAGTTTTACAATGCCTCATGGGATGTGTACTTCCACAACAGCTGGAGGGCCGTAGTTTAAAGATCCCTGACATAGACAGTGGCTAAGTGGTTATCACTTCCGCCTAGCAACACTAGGGTTGTTGGCTCAAATCTCAACCACAGCACTACCTGCACAGAGTTTGCATGTTCTCCCTGTGCCCGCGTGGGTTTCCTCTGGGCACTCCACACTTCAAAGACATGCTAGTAAGTTTATTGGCTCTGGTCTAAATTGACCCTAGTATGTGTATGTATGAATGTGAGTTAGGGACCTTAGATTGTAAGTTCCATGAGGGCAGGGACTGATGCACCTATCATAACATGTAAAGTGCTGCTTAAATTGATAGTGCTTTAACAGTACTATAATAAATAGTATTAATAAACCAATCAATTTCCAGCTGAACTTAGAAGCTCATAGGTTACCATGCACGTCTGTGCCAGATTTTGAGTGCTTCAGTTTTCATAAATCTTCCCCACTGTGTCGTTGGTGTAGGGCTCCAAGTATAAGTGTGTCATTGGTCTAGCACCTACAAACTTTAGCGTATTATTGTTATGGGACTCCCAAATATCACTGTCATTGTTCCCAAATTTGTAGTAGAAGATTTTGTATGTCCAGAAACATATAAACACAAATGAACATTAGACCATGCATGAGTTTCTAATTAAGAATATATTAGCTTTAAAAAACAATGAGAATTTTTATTGAAAAATACAATTGTTGTGTTGTAATTCTTGTAGAAGCCGGGCAAAACAGTTGATGCCATTATTCATGACCTTCATTCACAGAGGGAAAGAGACGTGTTTCGTGATACAGACAGGTAATATTGATCGTTGGGGGACATGACTTAAGACTGAAGTTGGAATTTAAGTTTTTTTTATGGACATTTCTGTCTTTGATGCGTGTATTCTTACTGACAGACACAGAAATGAAAGGACGAGATCACGCAGTCCAGTGAGCCGCTCTCTGTCTCCGAGGTCCCACACTCCCAGCTTCACATCTTGCAGTTCTTCACACAGTCCCCTAGGACCTTCCAGAGCAGAATGGGGGAATGGCAGAGAGTCTTGGGAGCAGAACTATGGCAGATGGGAAGATGAGCGTGAACAAGGTTCATGGCGAGATAACGGGGAAGAGGAAAGAGACAGGACAGATCACTGGGTCCATGAACGGAGGTATTACTCCAGGCAGATTGATAAGCAAGAGATGGATGATCGTCCTGATGGGTCGAGAGGACACAGGGAGAAATACAGCAATCCTCACTCATCATCCAGACATAAGAGAGGGGATGGTGACTACTACAGGAAGGAGTCCAAGTCAAAATCAGAGACGAAAGCTTCTGATACATCTGGTAAAACCAAGAGGAAAGAAGAGAACAAGTCTCGAGATATGAAGGAAGGTCATACAGAAGATTCTAACAAGAAAGATGGCTCAGAACCAAAACCAATTAAAGAGGTTGAAGCCAGCATCCAACAAAGTGCAGATAAGAAGAATAAGACAACTGAGACAAATGAGGGTGTTAAAGAAGACAAAGATGTTGAAAAGGTAAGCAAAACCTTAATTTGCCTACTGCATGCACTATTTTTTAATATTCAGGAAATAACTTTAATGAAAATCTTTATGCAACAATGTGCACCAAAGCTATAAATATCATGTTCAAATGGGCTTAGTCAATAAGCCAAAACCAAAGTGTTGGTACTGATCTGATGTTAACTTTTACTGTTCTGATTATAGCATGCTGAAATCTGGTTTCTATGAGTCACTGCACTTTACAAAATATAATTACCTCCTTGCACTGTTCTAGAACTTGCGCTGGTCTGTTTCCGAAAACCTGTACCCACAACCCTGCTCATGACCTGCCTCTTAACTTGCTTGTATCTCTAAAATTACCCTAAAATTCATACCTGAAGCATTACCCAAAATCCACTTTTAGCACTGTCGTGTTACCATCTTATAGAGACTCTTGAGCTACAGGAACATTGCTTAATTACAGAGAGAGACTGCTCAGTTATGGATAGAGGCTGCCTTGTTGCAGACAAATACTGCCCAGTTAAAGAGAGAAACTGGTCAGGTACAGAGAGACTCTGGTTACAAAGGAAGACAGCCAAGTTATCTAGAGAGACACTGACAAGTTAGAGTGAAAGACTTAGTTATAGAGATAGACTGCTCTAATAAAGAGAGAGATAGATAGACTGCTCAGTCACTGAGAGAGACTGGTCAGTCCGAGAGAGACCCTACCTAGTTACAGAGACAGAGATTGATGAGTTACATATAGGCACTGCCTAGTAACAGAGAAATACTGTCCTGTTAAACAACAATACTTTTTTTAGTTAGAGAGAGACTGGCCAGTTACAGTAAGTCACTGCCGGATTACAGAGAGATGTGGCCCATTAATAGCGAGAGACTGCTGTGACACGCAAATATAGCTACAGTAGGGGTAACAATGCTTTGCCATACTTCATGGTTTGTGCAGGACATGAATAGTGTAGTGTAGGGCAGAGCATTAATAACAAAGTGTAAGGGGTCAGCTCTGATGGTTTGTCATATGTCTCTGCATTTGTCAATGTTATATGACAGGCAGTACTTCAAACCAGCTTGCATCCTGAAAGAACAAGAAAAAGGAAGTGGACCTCCATTAAAAGCCTTGTGTATATTTATTGAAGTATTCTATGCACAAGCTGATCCACCTGTCTTACGAGCCCCACGTTTCACTGGAGCTTACTTCAGAATAGGCTCCGGACAGAGTGAAATATGTTAGTGCTCATGGGACAAGTGGATCAGCTTGCGCATGGCAAAGTTAGCGACCACCCCATTGTAGCTTTACTGCTACAGGACGGCTGCTCTGCGTAGAATCATGTGTATATACACATGATTCTGCATTTCCCGGTAGGGGGGGCGCGCCCGTCTGGCTGTGCAGTGATTCGTCACAGCAAATACTGGCACCTGGAGATCGGCTCCGAGTCTCACAGAACACAGAGTGTAAACAGCACAGAGCTGTGTTCAGTGATGAGGATGTAGTAAAAGCAGCACATAGCACAAACACATTTTAGGCACACATTTACCCCTTGATTGCCCTAGATGTTAACCCCTTCCTATCCAGTGTCATTAGTGCAGTGACAGATTATTAGCACTGATCACTGTAATAATGGCACTGGTGATGTCAGTGGCAGTTAGTTCCTCCAGCCTCAGTGTCAGATTGACCGCCGCAGTATCACAGTCCCGTTATAAGCCGCTGATCACCGCCATTACTAGTATAAAAATAAATAACTAAAAATTCCAGTATATATCCCATAGTTTGTAGACGCTATAACTTTCACACAAACCCATCAATATACAGTGCCTTGAAAAAGTATTTATACCCCTTGTAATTTTCCAAATTTTGTCATGTTACAACCAGAAACGTAAATGTATTTTATTGGGATTTTATATGATAGACCAACACAAAGTGGCGCATAATTGTGACGTGGAAGGAAAATGATAAATGGTTTTTAAAACTTTTTACAAATAAATATCTGAAAAGTGTGGCGTGCATTTGCATTCAGCCCCCTTTACTCTGATACCCCTAGTGAAACCAATTGCCTTCAGAAGTCACCTAATTAGTAAATAGAGTCCACCTGTGTGTGATTTAATCTCAGTATAAATATAGCTGTTCTGTGAAGCACTCAGAGGTGTGCTAGAGAACCTTAGTGAACAAACAGCATCATGAAGGCCAAGGAACACACCAGACAGGTCAGGGATAAAGTTGTGGAGTTTAAAAAAGGGTTAGGTTATAGAAAAAATCCCAAGCTTTGAACATCTTACGGAGCACTGTTTAATCCAAAATGGGAAGAGTATGGCACAACTGCAAACCTACCGAGACATGGCCGTCAACCTAAACTTACAGGCCGGGCAAGTTGAGCAGTAATCAGAGAAGCAGCCAAGAGGCCCATGGTAACTCTGGAGGAGCTGCAGAGATCCACAGCTCAGGTGGGAGAATCTGTCCACAGGACAACTATTAGTTGTGCACTCCACAAATCTGGCCTTTATAAAAGAGTGGCAAGAAGAAAGCCATTGTTGGAAGAAAGCCATAAGAAGTCCTGTTTGGAATTTGCGAGAAGCCATGTGGGGGACACAGCAAACATGTGGAAGAAGGTGCTGTGGTCAAATGAGACCAAAATTTTACTTTTTGGTCTAAAAGCAAAACACTATGTGTGGCAGAAAACTGACACTTCACATCACCCTGAACACACCACCCCCACCGTGAAACATGGTGGTGGCAGCATCATGTTGTGGGTATGCTATTCATCAGCAGGGACAGGGAAGCTGGTCAGAGTTGATGGGAAGATAGAGCCAAATACAGGGAAATCCAGAAGGACAACGACCCTAAACATACAGCCAGAGCTACAATGGAATGGTTTAGATCAGAGCATATTCATGTGTTAGAATGGCCCAGTCAAAATCCAGACCTAAATCCAATTGAGAATCTGTGGCAAGAATTGAAAATTGCTGTTCACAGACGCTCTCCATCCAAATTGACAGAGCTTAAGCTATTTTGCACAGAAGAATGGGCAAAAAATGTCACTCTCTAGATATGCCAAGCTGGTAGAGACATCCCCAAAAAGACTTGCAGCTGTAATTGCAGTGAAAGGTGGTTCTACAAAGTATTGACTTGGGGGCTGAATACAAATGCACGCCACACTTTTCACATATTTATTTGTAAAAAAATGTGAAAACCACTTATCATTTTCCTTCCACTTTGCAATTATGTGCCACTTTGTGTTCGTCTATCATATACAATCCCAATAAAATACATTTACGTTTTTGGTTGTGACAAAATGTGGAAAATGTCAAGAGGTATGAATACTTTTGCAAGGCACTGTATAATTATTGGGATTTTGAGATTTGATGTTTTTTTTTATTATTGTATATGTTTTATATCAGAAAGTAAAAAATATTGTTTTGGTTTTTTTTTCAAAATGGTCAGTCTTTTTTCTTATATATAATAAAAAAACCATAGGTGATCAAACACCACCAAAAGAAAGCTTTATTTTTGTGGGGGGATATAAGTTTCATTTGGGTACAGAGTTTCATGACCACGCAAATGTCAGTTATAGTAGTGCAGCGCTGCATAGCGAAAAATGGCCTGGTCATGAAGGGGGGGTAAATTTTCCAGAGGACAAGTGGATAATAAATATACACAAATCTTTTAATGAATAAAAAGAAAGGGGGATTCCCCTGTATCCTCGCCAGCTTCCCTATTTATAGATACGTAGAAAACACTCTCAAAGGAATATGGTATAGGCATTCCTTTGTCACATGAACACCACCCGTTTTTGCTCCCCAGTGACATTTAATATCTAGATTTCCCTGGTCTTTGGGTTATCAATACCTGACATTTTTTTGGGGATTGCTGTAGCTTGGCAAAATTACTTTTTTCTCTCCCTCCTCATTATCTTGAGGCAGTCCCAGTGTCTGCCTATTGATGGACTGAGTCTTGAGGTGGAGACCGCTTATTCCCGCTGTGTTGGAGGTTTACATTGATATGGTGGCACCAAGGCTATGAAACCCCATAATGGTCTAATTCCTGTTACTTATCTGCTATATTTTACTGTACTGTCTGTAGTTTTACCCCTGAGAAAGGGGCCCATGTCTCTGAAATGCATAGGATACTCGTATATTCTGCAGACTGTGCAAAGTAATTCAATTAAGTGTTCACTATTGTATCATTTTGTGTTGAAATATTGGAATTTGTATGTATTTTTACCTTTTTTTTTTACCTTTTATGATATAATTACAAAAACCAAGTTAGACTTACCGGTAACTTGTTTTCCAGAAGTATTTCAGGACAGCACCTGAGAGATGGTGACTCCTCCCACTAGACCAGAGGAAACACCTTCTTCCTCCAGAACTTTAAAGGGAGGCACCTCCCTACCATACCTCTGTTGTAGAAGAGAACCTCCGGCCCCGGCTGGAACACAAAAACACATACGTTAGTCATAGCATAGTATATTAAATACAATAGGGCGGGATGTTGCTGTCCTGAAAGATTTCTGGAAAACAAGTTACAGGTAAGTCTAACTTGGTTTTTACCCAAGGCGTCTTTCAGGACATCAGCTGAGAGGATAACAGAGACTTACCCCCTTAGGGTGGGACAACAGCTTGCAGGACCTTTCTGCCAAACGCCTGATTGCTAGCAGATGTGAGGTCCAGCCTGTAATGTTTCACGAATGTGTGAAAACTTGACCATGTTGCTGCCTTGCAAATTTGTTCAGGGGTGGCACCAGCTCTCTCTGCCCAAGTGACCGCCAGTGCTCTAGTTGAGTGTGCACAAATTCCTGCTGGTGGAGACAGACCTGCATGCGAATAAGCCTATGAAATGGATAATTTCAGCCATCTTGCTAAAGAAACTTTAGAAGCCTGGCAACCTTTTCTGTTGCCTGAAAATAGCACAAATAGTGAATCTAAACATCTAAAGAGCTTTGTCCTTTCCAAGTAACACAACAAAGTCCTCTTGACATCCAACATGTGGAAAAAAGTCTCCTTCTCCCCTGTTGGGTTAGGGCAGAAGGTTGGAAGTACAATGTCTTGAGCACGATTCTGCACTGAAGCTACCTTCGGTAAGAATTTGGGGTCTGTCCTAAGTATAACTCTATCTGGAAAAATAGACAAATAAGGTTCCTTAATTGATAGAGCGTTTAGCTCACTGATCCTGCGTGCAGAGACAATGGCAATCAGAAACACGGTCTTAAAAGGGAGATATCTGGGAGGCGCTTCTTCCAAAGGCTCAAAGGGACTCTTTGTTAGAGACTGCAGGACTACCAACAGATCCCATTTAGGGAAAGACTTAAGTGGTGCTGGTCTAGACCTCGTAAGAGCCTTTAAAAAATCTGATTACCAGCGGGTTCGAGGCCACAGATTTTTCTAGGAACATTGCTAGCGCAGAAACCTGCACCTTCAGGGTACTAACCGCTAGCCCCTTGTCAGTTCCATTTTGTAAAAATTCTAGAATGGAAACAAGACTCCCTGGGTCCTGGGCAGACTAATTATACCATGTATTGTAAAACTTCCAGACCTTGGAATAAAATGTCCCTTGTCACCTTTTTCCTACTTGACATTAGTGTTGTACTCAACCAGTTGGAAAACCCCTTGCTTCTTAGGAGCTGCTCCTCAGATACCAAGCTGTGAGCACCAGAGTGGCCACCTCTGGATGATTTACCAGGCCTTGTAACAAGAGATCATGCCTGAGGGGTAGATGCCAATCAGGTGTGACCGCTATTCTCAGAACGGTTGAAAACCAGGCCCTTCTTGGCCAAAAGGGCATGATTAGGATGACTGGTACCAACTCCTTCTGAATTTTCCTTAATATTAACGGAATTAACTAGAATGGGGGGAAAGCGTAGCACAGATGGAATTTTCATGGATACGCCAAAGCATCTTTTCCTAGTGATTGTTTAGGGCAAAGAATTGTGGAACCTCAGCATTCTCCTTTGAGGCGAACAGGTCCACCTCTGGCTGCCCCCATTTTTCGGCAATCATAGTGAAAACCTCTGGGTTCAGTGACCATTCTGCTTCTTGAATGGGGTTCCTGCTCAGGAAATCCGCTACCCTGTTCAGGGTCCCTTTTAGGTGGACTGCTGATAGAGACAGCAAGTGTCCCTCTGCCCATCAAAGAATTTCCATGGCTAGTATTTGCAGTAACCTGCTCCTTGTACCCCCCCACCTATATAAGCCACTGCCGTGGCATTGTCCGTTAATATCTGAACATGCTGAGAGTGAAGATCCTGAGCAAAAGCCTTTAAAGATAAGGACCTTGTTGCCTCCTTCTTGGACCAGCTTCCCTGAGTGAAACTCTTTCCTAGGTGGGCCCCCCCAACCTCAGGAACTGGCATCGGTTGTCAGTCTTTTCTCGACCAGAAACCCTAGAACTAAACCCTCCGATAGGGTATCCTGCCTCTTCCACCACCATAGTGATCTCTTCACCTGAGTTGGAATTTTTACCTCTGTTTCTAGGGATTCCAATTTGTGATCCCATAATCTCAGGAGAAAAGCCTGCAGGCAACTGAAGTGTAGTCTTGCTCACTGAACAGCCGGCATTGATGAAGTCAGAACACCCAAAGCTGACATAACCTGTCTTACCGTCAGCTTCTGGTTGGTCTGTGGTAACGACACCGTATCGTGAATCTTGTCCTTCTTCTCTAAGGGAAGAAAGATCCTCTGATCCACAAAATTGATTAGATAACCTAGAAACCGAATCTCCTGAGATGGGACTAGGAAAGATATTTAGAAGTTTAAAATCCACCCCAGAGACTCCAAATGGCTGCGTGCTCTGCCTAAATTGCTCTGCAATTCCTCCCTTGAGGGGGTGAAAAATAGCAGATCGTCTAAATAAGGAATTACTGTAATTCCCTGAAGACGAAGTGGAGCTAAGGCTTCTGCATCACCTTGGTGAAAATTCGGGGTGAGGATGATAGACCGAAGGGTAAGGCCCTGAATTGTAGATGATGAATCTTGCCTTCCATCCTTACCGCCAACCTGAGATACCTCTGGGACTGGGGTGAGATTGGAATATGCAGATATTCATCCTTTAAATCTATTGACGCCATGAAGCAACATGGAGTCAGTAGATTTCTGACTGAGAAAATTGAGTCCATCTTGAACTTTCTGTATTTGATGGATTCGTTTAGAGGTTTTACCAGGAAGATATGGGTATAGAACCCCTCCTGCCGTTCTTTTAGTGGCACTTGGATTACTACACCCTGCTGCCTCTAGAGAGAACTTCATGGCCAGGGCCCTTACTGGATCTCGTGGGGTATTTGTTATCAGAAAACTTTTTGGGGGGCTTCTGGAAAACTCAAGAGTGTAGCCCTGCGAGAGAGTGGTCAGAATAAACTGATTTGAAGTTATCCCTGACCACTGCGGAAGAAACTCTCGTAATCTTCCTCCCACCCGCAGGGATGAGTCATTGTGATTTCTCGGCCTGTGTAGGAGGATGGAAGAGAATTCTGCCTTTACCTCTCGCTTTTTGTGCGGACCAATTTTTCCTCCTCCCCTGAAACTTGCTGTCTTGCTCCTGAGCTTTTTGAGGTAGAAAAAGACATTTTGGGACCTGCTTTTTCTTTTTAACCAGGAAGGGCCTCTTTTTATCAGCAGTTATGTCTAGGATATTACCTAGATCAAGGCCAAAAAGAAGGTCACCCAAAAAGGGAATCCCACAAAGCTTGCTTTTTGACACTGTATCACCTGGCCAGGTATTTAGCCATAAAGCTCTTCTTGCAGCATTTGTCAAAGCTGCTGATCTAGCTGACATTTTAATTGCTTCAGCCGAGGCATCTGCAATATAAGCAACTGCAGAGATCAGGGTAGGAAAAGAATCTAAAATCTCCTGTTAGGGGAATCTTCTTAATTGGTTCACCCAGTATTCCAGATTCCTGGCTACACATGTTGTGGCCATTACTGGCTTCAAATTGCTCATGACTGATTGCCACGATCTCTTGAGCAAAAGATCCATGCGTTTGTCCATTGAATCCTTCAGAACCCCCATGTCTTCAAAAGACAGGTCTGTGGATCTTGAGACCTGGGAGAAGGCAGCATCCAACTTGGTCACCTTATTCCACACTGTAGAAGGGTCCTCCTCAAAAGGAAAACACCTTTTGTGGGCTTTGGAAAAAAAGGGTTTTCTCTCTGGATCCTGCCATTCTTTTTTAATGGCGCCAGAAATGACCGAATGGACCGGGAATGTCCACTTCTTAGGCTCGTTAAACCTGCATACATGCGGTCATGAAGAGATAATTGATTCTTTTCTTCACTTAAGCCAAGCATAATATGAATAGCTTTAAGGAGCCCATCTACCTCTTCTAGGGATAGCTTAAATTTGGAGGGGGCCACCTCAGCCTCCTCACCCTCCTCTTCCGAGTCTTTAAGGGAAGGAGTAGGGGACTGCTCTTCCCTGCTTGAAGGGTCTTCAGGTAGAGCTTCCACCACCGGGATAGAAAGGGAACCATGGGAAGACTCTGAAGTGGATGGCTGACTAGCAGCTGGATTAACTAAAGAGTCACGAAAAGTTTGAATCGTGGCATATAGTTCCTTCTTTACAGAGGCAACCAGGTCATCACAAACAGAAGCTGATTCCTCCTTGACTAAAGAAGTGATGCAAGCACTGCACAGGGCTTTTTTCCAGTTCTCTCCCATTTTGGCTCTGCAAGAAGGACATCTCTTTTTTGGGTCAGAGCTTTTAGCCAAAAGGGGAAAAAAAACAGGGGACCTTTTAGTGAGACCCAGTCTCTGCTTTAAAAAGGACCGCCACACAGGTGCACTAAGAAGAAACCAGTCAGCCTCTAGTGCCCAGACAGGCCCCTTGCCACTAGGGAGAAAGAAAAAAGGAAAGAGAACAAAACCACAGGTAAGAGAAAAAGGCAGACTTTCACCGCTGTCTCCTACCTGAGCCTTGCTGGTGCCTGTGCCCGTCCCCACTGCTGCAGACGCCGACTCTTCCATAGCAGGTATGCAGCTTTCGACTCGTGGCTTCACATGCCGATTCCGGACTCTCATAGTGCCTCTGCACCGGACCAGAAGCGAAAATAGGTGCCAGCTCCTGTCCTCCCGCCTCTCCCCTGCATCCACGCCGGAAATTACGTTTTCGGTGACCCGCTCTGTCACTTCTGGCGTGACCGCAGGAAAATACAGCGGCGACTCACGCGCGCCGCCACTTCCTGTGACTGTGCAGGCCACCAAATCTACGGCTCTCACCGAGCACCAGGAGGGGAAGAGGAGCCCGATTACTACCACTGCAGATGCCTGGGTAGGACGGGAGGGAAGTGGGTCTCTAGCGGAGGAAAAAAGAGAAGGAAGCCCTGTCTCTCAGGAGCACCCAAGAGATCTTGACTCCCCTCCCAAAGGAAACACAAAAAACTGAGGTATGGTAGGGAGGTGCCTCCCTTTAAAGTTCTGGAGGAAGAAGGTGTTTCCTATGGTCCAGTGGGAGCAGTCACTATCTCTCAGGTGCTGTCCTGAAAGACGCCTTGGGAAAAATAATATTTTTAACTTTTTATACTGTCCAACTTGCCTTTAAAGTCCCATTAAATGGGGGGAGTGCTTTCTATGACGCTTTTAATGGAGAATGGTTTTCTTTGTTTTGATGCTTGAGAGTTGACTTAATGGAGTGGCCAACGACGATGAAGGCCTGCACCCAGAGTCAGTGGAGTGAGGGGGAGGTGTACCAGTATCAGGACTGAATACTTTTGAATGCACAGCTTGCTTCCTGATTTATTTATTTTTAACTGTCCCAGATCTACTTTGCACTATGAACATTGTTACACTAATGCTGCCCATACATTTGGCAGTTTGGTTAACAGATTTTTAGCTATCAATTTTCAATCATTGCAATACGCCACCATCAGTTTCAGTTGATTTCCAGTAGAGTGCCAAAATAATTGAAATTGTGGTTAAACTGTAAATTAAATAAAAAAGAAAGAAAAGATGTTTATGTCTCTGGATCACTGATCATCTGATGCGTGTTTTCAGCCTGGAGTCACTGAAGAGGAAATGAACCATAACTCCGTACCCAATAAAGCTGAGGGTGAACCGGAAGAGCCAGATATTGAACCTGTGATCAAGCACAAAGTAAGTACAGCACAATTTAAGGCTCGGTTTTGGCTTCTTGTGTTTGGCGATCACAGGCCCAACTCACCAGCTCTAGAAAAGCGAGACTGGCTTGTGAAAACTGGTGCAAGTGAAGAATATAGCAATGTCTCCTAAAACAACCAAAGAGATGCTAACTTGTGTTTTCTATTCAAGAAGCTGAAAATACTCTCTGTAGCTGCTATAGGCAATGCCTCTAGTTTACTTTGCTCTGGGTTACATCAGCCAGTCATGTTGCCCTTACAGAAACATGATTTAGGTGATAGCAACAAAATATATGCCCATCAACTACCGATATCAATGGGGTGGGAGCTGTGTTTGCCTGCTTCTTTTTTTAACTGAGCGTGTTAAAGGCTGGAAAAAAATTGCTTCCATGAACCATAATTACTGTGTCACTTTGCTCCACCCACTGCGATCTTAGAAAACAGTTCTAGATGTCTGGTTTAGGATATGTAAAATTTCCATATCAGCAATTCTTTCCAGCTTCAGAGATTGAACATTGTTGAAGTTATTGTAAAGCTTAGTTTTTTTAAATAATAAACATGATATACTTACCTGCTCTGTGCAAGGGTTTTGCACAGAGTGGCCCCGATCCTACTTTTCTGGGGTTCCCCCGTGACGCTCCTGGCTCCTCCTCTTCTTGAGTGCCCCCACAGAGAGCCGCATTCCATGGGGGCACTCGTGCAGGTGTGCTCCCGAATCCTATTGCTGTGTCTATTGACACAGACAGCAGAACTCAGCCCCACCCCCCCCCGTGTCACTGGATTTGATTGACAGCAGCGGGAGCCAATGGCTCCTGCTGCTATAAAGCTATCCAATGGGGACACGAGACAGTGGCTGGAGCTGCTATGCTCATCTTTGCCGCTGGAACGATCGGGCTCAGGTAAGAAAAAGGGGGGTCTGGGGGGGTGCTGCAGCACTGAAGGGTTTTTCACCTTAGTGCATAGAAAAAAAAAATGCAGCACATCTCTGCACATGTCTGGTGTGAATTTCAGGTCCATTTTCACTGCAAATTTCCAAAGCAGCTGTTCAGCGGTTCAGCTGTGATTTCAGATACAGTTCAGATGCCAATTTTAGGAGTGGGCGGCCTTCAGCATTTTTAATAATAGCTGGTTGTTAAGGAGCAGCCCAGGAAGCTGGCTGCCGCATTTTTAACCACTGATGACTCATCAGCTGTCAGAGGGTTTCCTGCTGACAGTAGAATGTAAACCGAAGAATTTTAAGTTTGAGAAAAGAACTGTGTGGGGGTCCCCCAATCCATACCAGGCCCTTCGGGTCTGGTGTGGGTTTTTAGGGGAACCCTACGCAACAATACAGAAAAAAAAGTCTTGGGGTCCAACAAAATCCATACTCAAAATCGAACATGCAGCCTGGCAGACCAGGAAAGGATGGGATGAGCGAGTGCCCCCCTCCTGAACCATAGCAGGCCACATACCCTCAACATACCCCCCCCCCCAAAGCACCTTGTCCCCATGTTGATGTGGACAAGGGCCCCTTCCCCACAACCCTGGCCGGTGGTTGTGTGGGGCTTATCGCATTCTGAAAGCCCCCTTCGATAAGGGGGCCCCCAGATCCCACTCCCCCCATGTGAATGAGTAACTCATTCACTAAAAAAATTGTCAAAAATAAATAAAACCACAGAGACAGTTTTTGACATGTCCTTTATTAAAAAAACAAAACAAAAACAATGTCCCCCAGTGTAGATCCAGTGCCAATCACGATGAATGTTGCTGCAACCTTAAAAAAAAAAATTAAGAAAGAAATCTCTGTACCATTCGTTGGCTCCAGCCGTCTGACAGTTCTTAAATAACTAAGGGACGGAGCCATCCGGCGACGTCACCGGGGTGGCCACGCTCCCTTGTGACGTCCTCGACTGGTGCAATTTGGGTCGATAATGTCACAAGGGGCGGGGCCATCAGGTTATTTAACAACTGTCACACAGTAGAGCTGTCAGACAGCGAGTATAGAGCTTTTTTTGGGGGGGGTCGAGGCGGCATTCATCGCGATTGATGCTGGATCTGCAAAGGGGGACATTGTTTTTGTTTTTTTAAATAAACGAATTGTCAAAAACTGGTCTATGCTTTTATTTATTTTTAAACTTTTTTTGGGTGAATTAGTAGGGGTACAATGCACCCCATATTCATTCACATAGAGATGGGGTCGGGATCTGGGGGCCCCTTTGTTAAAGGGGGCCTCCAGATTCCGATAAGCCGCCTACCTGTAGACCCCCACAACCACTGGCCAGGGTTGTGGGGAAGAGGCCCTTGTCCCCATTAACATGGATAGTATGAATTTGGGGGGGGGGGCTCACACTGTTTTTTTTCTCAGTTCGTGTTCAACTCATGAGATGTGCGATTCAGAAACGTTCCCATAGAAGACAATGATCCTGGAATTCGCATTTAAGGTGCACTGCAGTGCTCAGAAAACGCACAAGACTCTTTAAAGTCGCACTTCCGCTGCACCCCAGATATGTGGACTGGCTCAATCAGATGCAGTTGAAAATGCATCCAATTCGCATATATGTGAACCAAGCCTAAAAGGTCAACTCCACTTTTGTTGAGAAAAAAGCAATTCTCTCTGGGTGATTCATGTACATTGCATTTATTTTAACAAACTTTGTTTCAGAGTGTTGCCTGTTTCTGTTCTGCTGAAATAGCTGTTGTCTGCAGAGTGAATATGAATAGGAGTGACTTTTTAATTTTGTTCAGCTGATGCACTTGCAGGATCTGTATTACTTTAGAAGTAATTAACCCTTAAGGAGACTCTCATCAAAACTGACATTTTTGCTGCAGAGGATTCCTAAAATCTGATTTTACAAACAAATGGCCACTGCCCGCTGCTTTGACTGACTTTTACAGGAAGGAGCATATGGAAGGGAGACGCATGTCAAACAAAACCAAAGAAAGTTCCCAGCTCTGTTTACCATCCAGCCCGCAACCAACCAAATAATACTGTCTAACAGTATGCGTTAAAAACTGGGGTTTACTCTGCACACATTAGCAAATACATGCATAAGCTGCAGAGCCACTTTACGGCACCCCTGTATTATCTGCATGAGCTTCTACTATGGAGGTTCTCAATATGCAGATAATCTGCAGATAATACTAGGATGCCTTGAAGTGGCTCCTCAGTTTCTGCAAATATTTGCAAATGTGTGAAAACTAAACCCCTGTAATAAACAGAAGGTTGAACATTTATAAATCAGTGGTGCGGCCATAATGTGGTCATACTGCTTATAAATAAAAAATAAAACACTGCAAGTTCATAAAGCTTTGCAGTATGTTTTACAAATGTGCATTGCACTCCGCTGGCATCAGGAGTCTAGATTATGAATACGCCATAAATCGGGGGCTGCAGTGTGTGAACCCCAGCAGAGTATGGGGGAGAGCAGAGTAAACTGATTCACTACATGTTTACTAAATGCTGGTAGTCATTTTACAAACATAGTGAATAGTTACAGTTTACCAAACCGGCAAATATAAACTATAGGTTGTCTAACACAACCTTTATAAATACTGTATGTGTGATACAGAAGTTAAAGTGGTGTTCCGGCCGAAATTATACTTTTTAAATAAAAATACCCCTATAATACACAAGCTTAATGTATTCTAGTAAAGTTAGTCTGTAAACTAAGGTCTGTTTTGTTAGTTTATAGCAGTAGTTTGTTATTTTATAAACTTACAGCAGGCCGTGGCCATCTTAAGTGTGGGCATCTGAAGCCAGACTGTATTTCTTTCTGCATCTCATCCTTGCAGATCTCGCACATGCTCAGTGCAGCACAAGTAGTGTAATAGGTTTCAGGTCAGGTTTCCATAGCAACGGCAGTGTCAGAGGAAGATGCTGCCCCTTCCCAGAAGGCATTGCAAACAGGAAATGATGCAATGGGCCACGGCCAGGGAGGAGGAAGTGAAAAATGAATACAGCAGATATACAGTAGGTGCTGAGAAAAAAAAATTCAAAAATATCCAATTCGTTTACAGTGCACAGTTTAGTGAGGGATGCTGAAGAGTTGTAAAAGTGGGTGGAACTCCACTTTAAAGTGGTTCTAAAGGCTGAAGGTTTTTTATCTTAATGCATTCTCTGCACTAAAGGTAAAAAACCTTCTGTATGCATCTCCCCCATATACACAGACACACAAAGCCAGTTCGGGAGAGCGCAAGCATGAGTGCCCCCAGAACAAGCAGCTTACTATGGAGGCACTCAGAGGGGGAGGGGGGGAGGAGCCAGGAGGGCTGGCAGGGGACCCAAGAAGAGGCTGTTCTGTGCAAAACCATTCAACAGAGCAGGTAAGTATAACATGTTTGTTTTTTTTTTTTTTGTTTTTTGGGTTTTTTTTTTTAAATGTGAACGTTTACAAGCAATTTAACAGAGCAAATTGACAAAACAGCAGTAAAACCATCCATTTGATCCTCTATTAATAGCCCACAGTCTCCAGACTTTGTGTCCTTTGCTATAATTCAGCATATAAATATTATCTCACAGACTGATTTTTGTGTAAAAGCCTAATTTATCAATATTGATAACAACTATTAAAGGGCAAGCTTACACTACATGCTCCGGGAGGGTATATTGAACTGATAATTTATACCCTTCATAGGCAGCTACTATTATATATACAAAAAACCACTAATCACAATGAGTTAGAACAATTATAAATAAAATCACTTAAGTAGCACTACACCTCTCGCATTCCAAAAAACACCACCAAGTGATAGAATGTGAGAAAAATCCTTTCACTCTGCAGTGAGCAAAAATGTATCTAGGTTTTGATTGTCCATATGATAAGTGTTATTATTCACTTCCAGATTGTGACTCCAGACACCAAAGTGCAACACTTGGACACCGTTCCCCTTTGACACCACACTCCCCAAAATTAGTTGGCATAAATAGCAGGATTCTCCCAATCCCATTGGTTGTTCCATCAATGGTTGATAATCTCCTTCATAGCAAACACCATTCAATAGGGGAGAGAACAAACCACATAGCGTAATCCGGTTCAAACATTTATTAAATAATCCATCCTCATTAAAGTTACACTCACAATGATCATAGAATAATGAGCCTGTTAATCAAATAACTGTATCAATGCTTTGCTATTATTGCCATTAGGTCTATGCTAAGCTCTCACTGAAGGGAATATTTAACTCTCTGTCCTGAATAAACCCAATACAAAGCATGGTATGCCGACTAGAATATAAACATTAAGGCTTTGGTCCTTCTGATCCCTTCATTTAATCTTGCAAGCCTTTAGCAGTGCTACTAACATGCTCTTTAATCTAATAATAAATCAACAATTTGCCGTGTTAAACCAGCAGTCATTAAGAGATGGTATTGCATGAACTTAAGCATTTAGGTCCTAAAAAAAGAAGTGTACCCATTGATGAAAATGATCCGTTGACTTGTGTCCCAGCCTATGTTATTTCATCTGGAGCAGTCGAATTTGATATATAGTTGACACTGGTTTGCATAGCTGTTGTGTAAGGAAATTGCCCTGCGTTGACCTTGTCTTGTAGCTTTGCTTTGCACAGTTTTTTTTCATGTTTTCTGCATGTATTAATTACTTTCCATGACTTCCCTTGGCAATATTAACTCACAGAGACATATGACCGGGCTTATCAGCCTCTTTCTGCAGTCTGCATTCCTAAATAATTTTATATATGGATCAAAGTTCTAAGGAGACCTTGTAGTCTATTCACTTTCCTCAGGTAGCCAATGGTATATGATCCATTTGTGGTTAATGAATGTTTGTTTCTCAGAAAATGTTCTGGGACTACCTCCAGCTCCATCTCTTTCTAATCATGAGCTAACGGTCAGATGGAGACACTATCAGTATCTATGTGGGCAGGCAAAATGGTCTGGTAAGCACGGACAGTAGCTATGATGGCAGCACTGAAATTCCTTTAGGGCACTGATATACAGATTATTAAACAGCCAGACCCGACAATGCTGCGCCAGATTTAATGGTTGGAAGTTAATATTTCCCAAGCCTAACAGACTGCTTGAAGCATTGCCATATGGACCTTAAAGCAAGACTACACTTAAGACTCTCTGGCACTAGCTGTAAATCGTACGGCAAATAATTTTGCTGATGTACAGGCATAACAGGACATTTGTAATTTACTACAGTCATATTGCAAACATTGTAGACTGTAGACATCTGAAGTACTTTATTTCCACCTACTGTATATATGAATTTCTTTCAACATGTATTGATAGTTTAGCGAGTGCAAGGTATGTTTACTGTATAATGCACAATACACATACTGTAATTACTCCTAATAAAAGCATTAATGACATAATTTTCACCAAGAAAGTCCATATCTTTATTATTTTTTATGTAGAGTGCTTAATATTATTAGTTTGCATGGACACACATGACCAAAAAAATCATCAAAAGAGCTGAAAGTTGATTTTCCAATGCATGTATGTCTCTTTTAACATCTTCAGATCATGGAACAATTGTGCAAAAAATGCATGTGCAGTTCTTGGGTAAGCACCAGTCTGATATGATCTGTAACTATCAAATCTGTATATTACAAGCTATCTTTTTGATCGTTGAGATTATTACTAAATACGGAAAGATATTATTATCTTATAATACATATAAAATTCCATTCACTCGAAAATGGTGAGCACTGTCTTATATCGTTGGGGTACTTTTTGTGGCCCTTTTCACACAGAGGCAGTTAAATGTAAACCTGAAACCACTGCTTTTTCACCATTTATGTCAATGTCCATAGCTCATGTCCCTCACTATGTCTAAGCACTTCCTAGGATGCTACCAATACCTATTCCAGAGGAGGGTCCTCCTTGCAGGATTCATACCCCACCAACCTATATACAAAATGCCACCACCAGTACACTGTCTGTGATAAGATGCAGAACAGTCCTCTTGATAAAGCATACATATATTGACAGTCCAAACAAGTTGTGGGCACCAGTCCTCAGGAAGGATGTACTGGAAATGGAGCGAGTACAAAGAAGGGCAACAAAGCTAATAAAGGGTCTGGAGGATCTTAGTTATGAGGAAAGGTTGCGAGCACTGAACTTATTCTCTCTGGAGATGAGACGCTTGAGAGGGGATATGATTTCAATTTACAAATACCGTACCGTACAATAGGAATAAAACTTTTTTGCGGAAGGGAGTTTAACAAGACACATGGCCACTCATTAAAATTAGAAGAAAAGAGGTTCAACCTTAAACTACGTAGAGGGTTCTTTACTGTAAGAGCGGCAAGGATGTGGAATTCCCTTCCACAGGCGATGGTCTCAGCGGGGAGCATCGATAGTTTCAAAAAACTATTAGATAAGCACCTGAACGACCACAACATACAGGGATATACAATGTAATACTGACATATAATCACACACATAGGCTGGATTTGATGGACTTGTGTCTTTTTTCAACCTCGCCTACTATGTAACTATGCATCCACCACATCTAAGGACTGGTAAGCTACAATATATTTAATTTTTGTGCTTGGGTTTAGGTATGCTTTAAAATTGTATTCCTTCTGTTTGATTCATAAAACAGTGCACCACCTTCAGTGTGAAAGTGACAGAACATAGGCCACCCATTGAGTGGTTTTGACATTGTTAGTATGCTCAAATCATAGCTTTTTCTAAAATTTAGAAGTCTAGTTGCTGTGTAATCTCCTGGTGGTATCACATTTCAAAAGTCTTTATAAGCTAAGTTGGAAAAAGGTTAATGTGCTGGTAATTTGCAACTGACTGCTAACATGAAGTCTGTACCATTACACAGGAGCAAGACTGGGAAAGTGGAAGTGAGCTGGAAGGAGAGAGCTGGTACCCAGCAAACATGGAGGAACTTGTGACAGTAGATGAAGTTGGAGAGGAGGATCTGATAGTAGAACCTGACATCACTGAACTTGAAGAAATAGTTCCAGTGGTCCAAAAGGACAGTGACAACTGCGTTCAGATGTGTGCGCATGGAATTGACGCTGTGGATTTACAGTGCAGATACAGTGAGAGAACCAGCAGTGTGTGTTCCCCGGTAGTAATGAGATGTGTATCCCTGAGAGAGAGTGCAAGCCCTGACAGTAGCTGCGGTGAGACAGCTGCAAATGCTCCTGATGTCACTGTGAATTCTGAAGACAAAGGTGACCCAATGGATGAAAGTGCCAAAAGTCCCAACAGACTCTCAAACATAGAACCTGCTAGACAGAGCCAGGGGCACACTATGGACCCTCAGACTCCTGAGTACACAGAAAAGACTGCTTTAGATTTTTGTAAGAGAACACACTCTGAGGCAAACAGCAACACGACCATGATGGACGAGCACATCCAGGAGGAAGGATGTAATAAAAGAGAGAGCGAGAGTTCAATGTCTGGTATGTTATCGGCAAAGTGATCATATTCTCAGTTCTGAGCAGCATAAATATTTGTATGTTACCTGAGATTAGCATAATCATTTACAAAGGTAACATAAAAAGTACCAATAAACCTGAAATGCATTCTTTGTTATAATGAATATAGGTATTGCTGACACATAAATACATGTAAAATGTTCATGAAGAATTCCCAAATTGACAGCATTGGGGTTTATTTACTAAAAATTGACATTTTTTTTTTGGCAAAACTTAAAAGGGGTGTAAGGGTTTTGCACAGAGCAGCCCCAGTCCTCCTCCTCTGGGGTGCCCCGCCAGCACTCCTGGCTCCTCCCCTTCATCGGGTGCCCCAGGGAGAGCCGCTTTCACTGTAGGCACCCGTGCGGCTCACTCCTGGGTCCCACTGCTGCATCCATTGACACAGACAGCGGGACTCGGCCCCGCTCCCATGTCACTGGATTTGATTGACAGGAGCGAATGGCTTCTGTTGCTATCAATGTGTCTAATGAGGAGAGAGACAGTGGCTGGAGCCGCTGGGCTCCTGCACACCGCTGTATCAAAACGGGCTTTAGATAAGAAAAAGGGGAGGTCTGGGGGGAGCTGCAGCACAGAAGGTTTTTCACCTTAATGCATTAAGGAAAAAACCTTGAGACTTTACAAACACTTTAACCAGTTGCCGACCAGCCGCCGCAGTTATACTGCGACAATTTGGCTTGGCGCACGAATTGCCGTACGGGTACGTCGGTTCCTGCACTGGCTTTTGTGGGAGCTCGCCCAAGGATCCGGCAGACTCGATGTCTGCCGACCACCCAGGAACGGGGATCTGCCTTTGTAAACAAGGCAGATCCCCATTCTAACAGGGGGGGAGAGAGAAATCAGCTGTTCCCAGTGATCAGGAACAGCGATCTCTCTCTACTCCCAGTAAGCCCATCCCCCTGACAGAGTGCTTTCACACTGAAAGCACCCGGGCATCAGCGGTAAAGCGGCAATATTTTTAGCGCCGCTTTACCGTCATTTTAGCGGCGCTATTCGGCCGCTAGCGGGACGGTTTTAACCCCCCGCTAGCGGGACGGTTTTAACCCCCCGCTAGCTTCCAAAAAAGGGTTAAATCTGCCCGCAAAACGCAGCTGCAGGAGCGGTGTAGGAGCAGTGTATTCACCGCTCCTACACCGCTGCAAAGAAGCTGCTGGCAGGACTTTTTGTGACACCCTGCCAGCGCAGCGCCCCGTGTGAAAACACTCGGGCTTTCACACTGGGTTTGCAGCTGAGGCTTTTTTCAGGCGCTATTTTTAACAATGTAGCGCCTGAGAAACGCCTCCAGTGTGAAAGGGGTCTTAGAAAGCACCTCCCTAGGGAACACCTATCCCTTTGATCACCACTAGTGTTAACCCCTTTCCCGCCAGTGCCATTTATACAGTGATCAGTGATGCATTTTTATAGCACTGATCACTGTATTGGTGTCACTGGTCACCAAAAAGTGTCACTTAGGGTCAAATTTGTCCGCTGCAATGTTGCAGTCTCGCTAAAAATCGCAGATCGCTGCCATTACTAGTAAAAACAATAAAAAGTCTCTAAATCTTTCCACTATTTTGTAAATGGTATAACTTTTGTGCAAACCAAACAATATACACTTATTGCGATTTTTTTTTTTGTTTTACTAAAAATATGTAGCAGAATGCATATTGGCCTAAACTGATGAATAAATTTGTTTTTTTATACATATATATTTTTTTGGCTATATATATTATAGCAGAAAGTTAAAAATATTTTTCAAAATTGTCAGTCTTTTTTTTGTTTAAAGCGCAAAAAAGAAAAATCGCAGAGGTGATCAAATACCACCAAAAGAAAGATCTATTTATGGGGAAAAAAGAACATCAATTTTGTTTGAGTACAGCGTCGCACAACTGCGCAATTGTCAGTTAAAGTAACGCAGTGCCGTATCGCAAAAAATGGCCTAGTCAGGAAGTGGGTAAATCCTTCCGGGGCTGAAGTGATTAATAAAACAGGCTGAAGTTAGAAGCTGATTGGCTACCATGCACAGCTGCACCAGATTCTGAGTGCTCCAGTTTTAGTAAATCAACCCCATTGTGTAGATCCTATTGTTTTGTAATCTGCTGTCAGGCTGGTGTGTGTTTAAAGCAGTAGTAAACTCTGCTTTGTGACTTTTACCTACAGGTAAGCTTACAGTAAGGCTTACCTGTAGGTAAAATGAATATCTCTTAAATGTGCACCCTTAAGGAGATAGCTGCTTGTTTGGCAGCCGGTGACATCACCGATGTATGCACTCTGAAGGAAGGACATACTCATGCCATTCCTTGAGAGCTTTGTGCCATGGCCGTGACTCCTACACACATGCGCGGGTGTGACATCATCGCGGTTTGGTCATTCAAATGGTTTGATCCCATGAACCGGAAAGAAAGACCGAATGATGATGGATGCCCTGTCAGCGGTGACAGTGTGACAACGGAGGGCTTCATTTTAAGGTAAGTCTTCCATGCAGTGCATACTAGCACATTATGATATTACCTTAGAGGGGGACTGGACTTTTTTTTTTTTTCTAATGACTTTACTACCGCTTTAAAGCTGATCTCCATGTTTCAGTTAACTTTAAATAGTTAAATAGTTCATTTCAACTCTGACTGTGTGTAAAATGTAAAAATGCAAATGCATCTAAAGCTGGCCATACACTAATAGATTTTTGAACAAAATTATTATGACCAGAAAATTCAATGAGCATTCTTAAAACAAACATTTAAAAAAAAAAAAGATCTACTAGTGTACAGCCAACTTTAGTATCCCTTGGCTTGCTTGATGCACACACAGACCAGATCTGCAGGTTTTGAAGCTGTGTTATAATATATGAAAACATATATATAGATTAATAATTAGCTAGTGTATGGATTGCTTAGTGGTCTGGGGTGGTGTATGAGTTATTCCCAGGCTGTAATCTGAATGATTAATCCTGAGTGCTCTATATTTGGTGCAGTAAATGACCATCTTTTACACCACCCTATTAGACATGCCTGCTCACTTCAGATTTTTCTTCACTGATGGACTGAACAAAACAGCTGAACTATAGTCTGATCACTTTTCTGGAGAGCTTCCACTTTATTCCAGTCCAGTTATCCTATTCCTGGGGTATTTTTCACCTCTCTTTAGGCCACATTTGAGCCAGATGAGCCAGCCTGTCTCACAGCTACATTAGGAGACTCAATTAGGATGTATATGGGGTGGGTAATAAATACATTGTGGTAAACACGAAAATAGTGCATTTAAATTAACTCAGGGGGCACAGTCTAAACAGCATGAACTCATGAGGCATAAGGCTTCAACTTTAGTGAATACAGAGAAAGGGACCATTTAATGGCATTGTGTGATTGTAGAGAGCTCCCAGATCCCCTAAACCTGGAACCTTCTCATATGTTAACCTCAACTGAAATCATACCTCCCAACAGCCCTGGATTGGGCGGGACTTTTCTGCATTTATAACTCTTTCCCGCTATCCCGCTGTACAAGGACTTTGTCCTGCATCACTCAATTATGTAGTAACTTACAGCACAAGTGTGAATATCAAGCACAGCCAGGGATTGGCCAGAAAACCCGCTGGATGTGCTCTGTGCAGCTGTCAGATTAAAGCCTTGATGTCGGGGATGGGCGGGACTGCTACTCACACCCGCCCCTTTGACAAGCAATCAGCGTATAGGGAAACAGCACACTTATACATTGCTGACCGGGGTTATTTTCAGACATGTGGAAGCCCTGCTCTCACAGCATGGCTTCTTCTGTTAAAAGTAACAGCTGAGCTCTCCTCTACGGCTCCTATAGCAACCTCCCTGCTCTGCACTGAGAGCGGGGAGAAGAGCTGGTCTGTGAGTGCAGCATGAGAGAAGCAGAGGAGGAAGGGGGTGAGCTGCATCATTATCCTTATCTCCTTCCTGCTCAGGAAGGGGAGATTGGGAGCTGGAAATGAGAACAGTGTACAGTTAGTGCACAGAAAAAGTAAACAAGGCTGTGACAGAGCCAGCTACAGAAAGGTACTTTTACAAAGATAACCATATGAAAGATGGTAGTGCTTTGGGGAAGGGGAGGGCAGAGGAGAGGTGTTGTGTTTTCTATGTGTGTGTGTGTGTGTGGTTTGTATGTATGTTTGTGTGTGTGTGTTTGGTTTGTATGTGTGTGTTTTGTATGTGTGGAGGTTATAGCTGAGGAGAGGTGCAATAGTAAGATGTTAATAGATGAATGGACTCCCCCTGTACCTAGCGCTCTCTTGAACCCTGTGCATAACTTACTCCAGAACCTACCTTTGTGTACGTAACGCTCTCCAGAACCCTGCACTCTGTACGTAACGCATTCCAGAACCTGTAATTGGTACGTAACACATTTCAGATCCATGCACTCTGTAAGTAACGCACTCCAGAACCCTGCACTCTCTGTACACAGTGCAATACAAAACCCTGCACCCTGTGCATAACACACTCCAGAACCCACCTTCCTGCACATAACAGACTTCAGAACCCTGCACTCTGTATCTAGCACTCTCCTAAACTCTGTACCCATTAAGCCCCTACCACTGTTAAGAGTTTGACCACACCCACTTTTGCCCTGGTGATTGTAGCACTCTGCCAGTCACTTGCTACCTTAAGTGTCCCTCATTCTGAAGTTCAAAAGTTGAGAGGTATGCTGAAATTGTTTCCTCAGCTCTCTATGGGTGCCCTGTGAGGCTAAGTTCACCTTTTGCAGAAAATATTTTATGCATTGTAGGGGACCCAGTAGATCTAAAAAAAAACATCCAGCTTTGAAAAAAGTTCAGTAATATTATCATACCTGTAGGCCATTTGGGCCCCCTACATCCTGGTGTGTTGCTAGAATGTGAAAATGGTTTTCCATCCTGAAATGCTGAGACTGAGCAACCAATGGTTTTCTCATCCTAGCCAGATGGCAAGATGTGGGGGTTGCTTACTGGGAGATTTTGAGCCAGGCTTTTGGGGGGGGCCTAAATGGCCTTCAGGTATGACAACAAAATGAATGAACATTTTACAAAGCTGTACCATTTTTAACATTGACTGGGGCCCCTTGACTGCATAGGCTATTTTCTGGAAAAGGTGAACTCAGTCGTTAACATCCAATAGGGAGCTGTGTGTGGGAAGGGAGTCACACCTAAAGTCAGGGCGGGGCACAAATGAACCGAAAAATTCTAAAAAATACTGAAACAAAAACATCAATTGCAGCCTCACTATGCCATCATATGCAGTAACTGTGCCCATCATATGTGTTGTAATATGTTCACCGATTTATGTGGGACATTGTTGTGTGTATGTACACATGCAGTCAATGTTGACCGAATGGTTGATTTGTCCAACTGAATTTTAACATAGCAAGGGAACAAGCTGAAGACTCTTTGATGTGTTAATCATATGCAAGTCTATTTGAACATTTCAAAGGGTATTCAGGTGGTATGTTAATCTAATCTAATTACATATATCTAAAGAGGACTTGTTGATGTTGATATGCGGGAGTGCAAATTGGGGCGGTTTATAACTGCAACTGTTCACGGCTGGGGGTTGTTGTCTGTTTGAAAGACTAAAGCTAAATTGAAAGGCCAATCAAATTGCTCAGCCATTCAATATTTAGTGAATATAACACGGCATTCAGTCTATAGGTTAGTAAGTGAGGCTTGTGTGTGGAAGTTAGGCTTGTCTGTATGGGGGGAAGTGAGGCTTATCTGTGTATGCACACTCGGACCTAAGACATGGGGTTCTGAATTATATCTCCTCTGTCGGATTTCTTTGTCATCTGTGGACTTTGGACTTTGTTCTGTGTTGGAAGTCAATAAAGTGCATCTCTCTGGAAGAATTGGGTTGCTGCGGAAGAGTACTTACATCATCATCATTATAATAATACTTACTTATTAATTATCTATACACCCAATATAATATTAATATATTAGATCACTACACTGGTGCCGTTCATGTGACCAGAAGAGCATTTTCGGACTTAGTAACGGAAGTCGGTGGTGACAACAATCCTGTGAGGTGGACAGAAGTCTGATGAAGAACCAAGAGCTGTGCTGTGACTCTAATGTCTGGAATGTCTGGTTGTGACATAAGAGAGTCTGATCTACAAATTTAAACAAGTTGGGAACCCCAGAATTATTCTCTGGAGACCGGAAACAACAACAAAAAAAAGGACTGTGTCGTGTACCAGAAGACCTAAAGTGGAAGCCAAAGGAGTAACTAATGCGGTGAGTAAAATATTTTCTTTTTTTTTTAATTATTAGTAATATAGTCAAAATGCTTACTCAGTGTGAAGCTAGTGTCAGTTCTGATAAAGTTAACAGATGGGTATTAAAATGTATTAAGCGCCATGGCGGTCCTTATGAAATTCCAGAAAAATGTAAGCAGACATGGACGATGATGAAGGAATTTTTAGAGAAAAATGTTTTTGATAGCAAAATTTCAGAAAGTAAAAGAAAAGGTTGTATTATACAGGGCTTGTTATCTTGCTGTTTAACAATGGAAAGTTCTTTGAATAATAAGGTTGAGGAAATTACCCAGTTACAGAAGGCAGTTGCTAATAGCAACAGTGTTTGTGAGAGGTTACAAAACCAATCAGACACCGAGACAGTAAATTTAAAATTGCATGCGGTTACCATTGGAGAAGCTTTACTTGAGAAATCTAAACATTGTGATGAATTATCAGAGGAAAATGAGAGATTAAAATTAAGAATTATGGAATTAGAGAAGAGATCTCAGGAATGCAGATATGCATCAAATCTTGGATTCAGCAATCTGCAGCAAACAGAACCTCATATTGAATCTGATAATGCATTACCAGCTGCCCCCACTGTGACCACCACAGTTTATAACAATAATAATAATACAGGTGAAGTTCAGCTTGTAATGAAGCCATTGAAACCAAAATTATTAGACGCAATTCTTAAAGAAATAGGAATGGTTCCATACCATGATTTAAACAGATTTTTAAAATGGTTTTGTGACGTGCAGCAAGTCAGAGATATGTACAATCTCAACCCATCTGACTTAGAAAGAGTTTTGCAACATTCTGTAGGAAGTGGTCTTTGGATGAGAATTAAACAAATCTGTATTCAGCCTCTGAGAACAAGGGACATATTACTGGAATTATTATGTGTTTTGTATGGTGTACGTTCTGATGTTACTATTCATGGAAAGATCCAACAAATGCAAAATGAATCTCCCTATGAATTGTCACACAGGATAGCAACTGTTATGGAATTATTGGTCGGTAATAATCTTGCATTTGAGCGTGGTGGCTCGATACATATGAGTATGTTTCTAGATGCTTTGCATGAAGATATCAAACAAAATATTTTATTAGTTACCCCAAATCCTCATGATTTAAAAGACATATTGTTGAGAGCAGACCATTTATGGAGAAAGTCAAATGAGCAGACTGTCAAAATTGATTTAGCCACATTGTTTAGGACAAATACTGAACATAAAGATCAGAAGATAATATCCTATGATAACACCCAGAGAGGAGACATCGGGTCAAACATAGGTGATATTAATATGAAAAACAGAGCTGACCAAAATAATAATAAGAAAAGGTCAAAGACTTGGATACCGTTCTCTCAGTTAAAACATAAATATGACCAGCTGAAAATTGAGTATGACAAGATGAGAGGGGAACGTGATACATTATTAGAGCAGTTGAAGGGGGTACAGGGTGTCATGAATGTACAAGATGTACATTCTCCAGATCTGTTTTTGAATGCAGATGACACTTCTCTAGCAGTGGGGGTGAATTAGCTCCAAACTGTAAACGTGTAAATAGTGTTTTGTTTTAACTTCAAACAATGTTTAAGGACCTTGCTAATTAGTTTTGTTGGAGAGTTTTGTTTTTCAGGGATGTCTGAAGATGCTTGCATGTGAATAGCAGAAGTCTGAAATTGAATAGTGGTGGAGAATTATGGGAGAAATGCTGAATAGACAATATATCACTATACATGGAATTATAAAGCATTCATGGACTCTCTCGAAATTCATCAAGCAATGGACCTTTTTTTCTTTTTTCTTCAACGCCCTAATTTTTTTAATTTTTCTCCCTTTTCCTGATATATTTTGCTTTTCGTTTTTTTATTTTCTTTATGTTTTATTTCTTGAACTTTATCTTAAAACCAAAGAGAAGCATTTTAAAACTAAAATGATTTTCATAACATCTGTACATATTACATAATGTGTATTGATCAATATATTTGACATCTAAGGTGAGATGCTGCACAATGGCTTGGCATAGAATAAATTTTAGTATGTTGGGTGGTTTTCCTAAATTTATAAGAGGGGTGAGTGAAATTCATCACTCTAGTCATGATTTGAAACTTTGTTGATTCAGTTGTTTATAATATGCTAAAGGCTATGACATATATGGATGAAAAAGACCTTTCTACCTTTCATGGTGAAGATACTGGCAAGAATTTCCACTGCCGCTTTGTCTGGACAGAAGATCTGATAAACACTGATGTGAAGCTGACTCTATCTGAACCATCGTGTGGGGGTATATGTATATGTTGGTATACCATTCAAGTGTAATTATGGACTGAATGATCCAAGTAACTGCTTTATTGAAGACAATGGGGGGTCGGCCTACAGCAAATTACAAAAGCAAATTGTGGCTGGCAATCAACAAATTCTGGTACTTGACAGGTACACAACCCGGTCATCTTTGTTCAAATTGTGGAAATGGAAAGAAGCAGATGTGAATTGTAAAATGCTTGCAAGATGGACTCATGAATGTCAAGTGCAAGAAAATAGTTTGAAGCACAGTTCTTACTGCCATATCCAAACTTTTTGACCTTGAAAGTGCTGGTACATTGATAGCTCTTCTTACTGTAAAGATGAAAGTAGAGTGTTTGCATAAAAGTATCTTTAAAAATGGAAAGCTTGAGCCTGGAGATGGAAAAAATCCTGGACTTATGTGGATTGGAGTTCCCAGAGCATACCAAGTTTACTTTCAGTGAGATGGTGAGAGATGTGATGAAGTCAGACCGAAGAATGGACTGTGACATCAGCTCGTCTTTGCGCAATATTCAAGATCTTGATGTGATATAATAAGGCCTAACCTCTGTATGGGCCACTGACGTTTACCAAATCCTTTTCCAGTCATGGTCTAAAAGTTATATTATCTAATAACTGTTTCATGGGGATATTTTAGAGGCTGGCGAAGAGAGATGTAACCAGTTTCAACTTCATATTTTATATGAGCCATTGTAAAGCATCCAGTACCTTAAATCGTACTGATATTTTTTGTTGTTTGATTTATGGGTCAGTTCTAGTAGTTAGAACCGACCCAAGTGGGGGTATATGTTGTAATATGTTCACCGATTTATGTGGGACATTGTTGTGTGTATGTACACATGCAGTCAATGTTGACCGAATGGTTGATTTGTCCAACTGAATTTTAACATAGCAAGGGAACAAGCTGAAGACTCTTTGATGTGTTAATCATATGCAAGTCTATTTGAACATTTCAAAGGGTATTCAGGTGGTATGTTAATCTAATCTAATTACATATATCTAAAGAGGACTTGTTGATGTTGATATGCGGGAGTGCAAATTGGGGCGGTTTATAACTGCAACTGTTCACGGCTGGGGGTTGTTGTCTGTTTGAAAGACTAAAGCTAAATTGAAAGGCCAATCAAATTGCTCAGCCATTCAATATTTAGTGAATATAACACGGCATTCAGTCTATAGGTTAGTAAGTGAGGCTTGTGTGTGGAAGTTAGGCTTGTCTGTATGGGGGGAAGTGAGGCTTATCTGTGTATGCACACTCGGACCTAAGACATGGGGTTCTGAATTATATCTCCTCTGTCGGATTTCTTTGTCATCTGTGGACTTTGGACTTTGTTCTGTGTTGGAAGTCAATAAAGTGCATCTCTCTGGAAGAATTGGGTTGCTGCGGAAGAGTACTTACATCATCATCATTATAATAATACTTACTTATTAATTATCTATACACCCAATATAATATTAATATATTAGATCACTACAATATGCAGCCACCTGTGCCCATCATATGCAGCCACCTGTGCCCATCATATGCAGCCACCTGTGCCCATCATATGCAGCCAACTGTGCCCATCATATGCAGACTCTGTGTCCATCATATGCAGCCAACTGTGCCCATAATACGCAGCCTCTGTCCTTATCAAATGCAGCCAACTGTGCCCCATCAATTGTAGCCTTTGTGCCCATAATATGCAGCCACTGTGCCCCCCGCCCGCTGTCTGCCCGGCACTTACCCCATCATGGTGGCATGTCCTCCGTGCGGGTCTTCTTGCTGTATCCCTTACCGCCTCTGCTTTCAGCCAATCAGGTGCCCGGAATTACATCCGGGCCTACTGATTGGCTGAGAGGTGGTTCTGTGTTAGCAAAGCAAATATTGATTTGCTTTGCTAACAAACCTGTGTGCACTGGGAGTGCAATGGTTTGTGTACCTTTTTTTGAAGCCTATTAGAGCGAATGGCTCTAATCAGGTGCTTCAAAAACACCCCCCGCCACTGTAATTCAGGCGCCCGAAAAGGGGCCGGACTCCTGAATTAGGGGTTGGCTACAGCGACCGTGGATAGATTCATGCAATGCATGAATCTATCCATAGTACACAGAGGAGGTGGCTGGAGAGAGGGGGCGGTGCGCGAGCGCCCCTAATGGACGCACCGCCACTGCTTAAAGTATTACTAAACCCACAACAGTAAAATCAGTCTTTATATGCAGTAAAGCATGCTTGTTATACTCACTGTGGAACCTAAGGGGTTTCTCTACATTGTGTAAAAAGGCTGTTTGATCCTGTCTTCTCTAAACCTCTTCTCCTTCCACTGTCCCCAATATATTTCCTTATAATACAAAGCCAGGGGACACGCTGCACATGCTCAGTTTGGTGTGTATTGCTAGAGAGTTTTTTTTATTTCTTCCATCTGATAAGCACAGGGCCAATTAGCACTGTTCAAATAGAGGGTCAGGGGTCCTAGTTCATAGAATTACAGTAGAGAAAATATTTAGTTTAAATGTTCCTACCTGATGTCTAATTGAAATTATTTTCTATCATCAGAAGTGAAATCCCCAGACGCACCAAAAATGGAAACAAAAGAAATTCATTCTCTTCCTTCCTGGGAGCAGGACAATGTGTTTACTGAGCTGAACATCCCTCTGGGTATGTATGCTGAACTTAAATGTGTTTACTCAAGAAATGATGAGACAGAGAAGAGTAGTGCTGTAAATTAGTAATGCACAGTCAGGTCCACACCTAAATAATGAGTAATAAAAGGTATATGGATATAGCCCATGTGCTGAAAAGAACAAGCACACCCAAATTGTTTTCACACATCGGAACCCAGTTTACATAGAATTGATAGCAAAGTAAACCTATGGTTCAGCACAGCTCCAACCAAAACTTTTGTTGTTCTAAATAGAATGGGGAAGGATTAGAACCTCTGTTTAGTTATGTACCTATTTGAGAGATTTTCCCTCATTTGCCGTGTGGTCACTGAAAATAAGCAAAAGCTTCCCAACGGGGCAACGGCAGTAGAGAACATTATTTAAGTGGTCACTAGGACAGTGGATGGAGAATTCTCCCCAGTGGGGACACAGGTTCCAATAAAACAAAACAGAGGTTATGTTTTGCACTGTACCGTACCAGGCCACATGCCCTCAACATTGGGAGGGTGCTTTGGGGTAGCCCTATCAAAAAATATTTTTTTAACATTAAGCTTTAAAGGCTACTTAACATATTTTGCATTATAATTACAGCATTTAGCTTTAAACACTTAAATGGATTGTAAACCCTTGAGGTTATTCACCTTAATGCATTATATGCCCCCCTCCCCTGTTGTCCTTACCTGAACGCTGTCTTTCTCAGGCCGGAAACAAGCACACCAGCTCCAGCTGGTGTCTCGTGTCCTGATTGGATAGATTGATAGTAGCGCAGCCATTGGCTTCCACTGCTGTCAGTGAAATCCAATGACCCGGGGGCAGGCCGAGTCCTGCTTTCTGTGTGAATACACGCAAAAGCAGGACTAGGGAGCGTGCCTGCACGGGTGTCCACCAAGGAGAGCGCTTCTCCAAAGTGGACACCTGATGTGGGGAGGAGCTATCAGCGCCGCCGGGGGACTTCAGAAGAGGTAGATCAAGGCCACTTTGTACAAAACTAACTACGCAGTGGAGGTAAGTATGACATGTTTGTCATTTATTCAAATTTTTCAAACTTAAATTTTTCAAATGAGGGTTTACAACCCCTTTAAGAATCAAGCCCATTTTTGACGCTTGTTGTTTACAAGTTAAATCAGTATTTTTTGCTCGAAAGTTACTTAGAACCCCCAAACATTATATATATATATATATATATATATATATATATATATATATATATATATATATATATATATATATAATTTTAGCAAAGACTCTGGAGAATAAAATGGTGGTCATTGCAATATTTTATGTTACACGGTATTTGTGCAGCGTTTTTTCAAACGCAATTTTTTGGGAAAAAATACACTTTTTTGAATTAAAAAACAGAAAAACAGTAAAGTTAGCTCAGTTTTTTATTCTATATTGTGAAAGAGGATGTTGCGCTGAGTAAGATAGATACCAAACATGTTATGGTTGAAAATTGCGCACACTCGTGGAATGGTGACAAACGACGGTACTTAAAAATCTCCGTAGGCGACGCTTTAAAAGATTTTAACGGTTACTAGGTTAGAGTTGCAGAGGAGGTCTTGTGGTAGAATTATTGCTCAATCATGGCGATACCTCACATGTGTGATTTGAACACCGTTTACATTTGCGAGCGCAACTTAGGTATGCGTTTTCTTTGCTGCACGAGCACGCGGGGACAGGGGTGCTTTAAAGATTTTTTTTTTCTTGATTCTTTTTTTAACACTGTCCCTTTGAAAAGAATAAAAATCTGATCACTTTTATTGCTGTCACAAGGGATGTAAACATCCCTTGTGACAGTAATAGGCAGTGACAGGTACTCTTTATGGAGGGAACGGGGATCTAAAAGACCCCAAATCTGTCCTTTGCACTTCAAAGTATTCAGATTGCCAAAATCGGCGATTCTGAACACAGTCATTTTTAAAAAATCTGTGCCATTGGCAGTCGAGTGAACCGGAAGTGAAATTGCTTCTGGGATTTTACTACGGTACTTAAGCACCCGGACTCTCCTACTATGAAGCCATGCTGTTGTTCTAGATGTAGTATGCGGTTCAGCATCGTCCTGCTGAAATATGCAAGGTCTTCCCTGAAAAAGACGTCATCTGGATGGGAACATATGCTGCTCTAAAACCTGGATATATCTTTTAGCATTGATGGTGCCTTTCAAGATGTGCAAGCTGCCCATTTTATACCCACTAATGCACCCCCATACCATCAGAGATGCAGGCTTTTGAACTGAACACTGATGACAAGCCAGGAGGTCCCTCTCTCTTTAGTCCAGAGTACGTGGCACTCCTGATTACCAAAATGAATGTCACATTTCAATTCATCTAACAATAGAATAGTTTTCCACTTTGCAATAGACCATTTTAAATGAGCTTTGGCCCAGAGAAGACGGCAGGTTTTCTGGATCGTTTGCAAAGATGATAGAGCTTTACCTTGCATTTTTGGATAGCACAGTGAACTGGAAGTGTTCCTCAGTCCATCACAGAATCATACCATCTGATGGCCCAAAGATCACAGGCATCATTAATCTGAAATTGTTTGAAAATTTTTAGACACAGCTTTTCACAGACTGATCTTTACTTCTGACACACTCTGACTCTCTAAGGGCTCTTTCACACGGACGTGTCCATGTACGGAGCCCGCTCTGCTCAGCGGGGGATCGCTCCGTCGATCCCCGCTGTGCAGGCACACTGTGCAGGGACAGACCTGTCGGAGCGCCGCTCTCCCCTATGGGGGATCGGATGAAGACGGACCGTTCAGGTCCGCCTAAAAAACTGACAGGCGGACCTGAACGGATCATCCATGGGAAAGAGGCCTTAGATGCGCTTTTTTATACCTAATTATATTATTGACCTGTTGCCAAATAACCTAATTAGTTGCATGCTCTTCCTCATTAATACCACTTTGTCAGCTTTTTGTTGCCCTGTCCCAACTTTTTTGAGACATGCTGCTTCCATCAATTTCAAAATGACCTTATTTTTTTCCTAAAATGGTAAAATTTCTCAGTTTAAACATTCGATTGTGACTAAAATATGGTTTTATGAGGTTTGCAAATCATTGCATCCTCTTTTTATGTAGATTTTATACCGCGTCCCAACTTTTTTGGAATTGGAGTTGTATATAAATATTGAGAGAGATAAACAGTAAATGTACCATACATACAGTATCTCACAAAAGTGAGTACACACCTCACATTTTTGTAAATATTTTATTATATCTTTTCATGTGACAACACTGAAGAAAAGATACTTTGCTACAATGTAAAGTAGTGAGTGTACAGCTTGTATATCAGTGTAAATTTGCTGTCCCCTCAAAATAACTCAACACAGTCTTTGATGTTCAAAGTGTCAATATTTTGTGTGGCCACCATTATTTTCCAGCAGTGCCTTAACCCTCTTGGGCATGGAGTTCACCAGAGCTGAAAACTGAATTACCCAGATGATACCCAGACACACAGGTAGAAAATGCTATCTCCATGCAGATAGTGTCCTAGCTGGGATTTAAACTGATGATCCCAGTGCTACAAGGCAAAACATACAGAAAATGCAAAGTTACATCATTGTTAAAAAACACACTGCAACATGTATAAAATGCACATAACAATAAAAATGAATTCAAAATACAAAACCATTAAAGAGTCCTAAAAAAGCAATACCAGTTAAGCTAATGAGGTTTGGGCAGAGCAAGGAGAGCGATGTTACCCTAAGGTTCCCCACACACCAAGCCTCCCGGCAATCCTAACACTTCCCCTTAATTGTATACTAGCCTCTCCTGCAACTGGATCTTCTGCAAGACCAAATCTTCCTGCTCGGAAAAGGAACCAGCAACGAGGTTCCAGAGCTGCAAAATGATATCTAGAGGCTACCTTGTGATTAAACAATTTGACAAAACAAATGGTAATATTATTAAATTCTACAAAAATTTGTCTCAACTCTTTTTTTTTAAGGTGTGGAATTTGTGGTTCCAAGAACAGGCTTCTACTGCAAACTATGTGGCCTTTTCTACACCAGCGAAGAAGCAGCAAAAACCTCTCATTGTCGAAGTCGAGTGCACTACAGGAACCTTCAGGTACTTATTCATAAATATTTTTTTTTTTATTAAAAGCCACTCTCCTGCACTACTGACTTCAGTTTTCTGTAAATGAAAGCATCCGTTAAGGGCGTATAGACACCGCCCCCCCCCCCTTCCCATCCATGCGCCCGGCCCCTTGCAGGACGCCGGATGCATGAATTACAATGGCGAGGGGGGTTTTTTTGAAGCACCTGATCAGAGCCAGAGGCTTCAAAATAGGGTAGGCTCGGAGTGCAGAGAATGTGAACAGAGCCCACCCATGTGTGTTACAACAGCGAATGAATATTTTATATAATATATACAGTGGGGATGGAAAGTATTCAGACCCCCTTCAATTTTTCACTCTTTGTTATATTGCAGCCATTTAAAATCATTTAAGTTCATTTTTTTTCCTCATTAATGTACACACAGCACCCCATATTGAGAGAAAAACACAGAATTGTTGACATTTTTTGCAGATTTATTAAAAAAGAAAAACTGAAATATCACATGGTCCTAAGTATTCAGACCCTTTGCTCAGTATTTAGTAGAAGCACCCTTTTGATCTAATACAGCCATGAGTCTTTTTGGGAAAGATGCAACAAGTTTTTCACACCTGGATTTGGGGATCCTCTGCCATTCCTCCTTGCAGATCCTCTCCAGTTCTGTCAGGTTGGATGGTAAACGTTGGTGGACAGCCATTTTTAGGTCTCTCCAGAGATGCTCAATTGGGTTTAAGTCAGGGCTCTGGCTGGGCCATTCAAGAACAGTCACTGAGTTGTTGTAATGCCACTCCTTCGTTATTTTAGCTGTCTGCTTAGGGTAATTGTCTTGTTGGAAGGTAAACCTTCGGCCCAGTCTGAGGTCCTGAGCACTCTGGAGAAGGATTTCGTCCAGGATATCCCTGTACTTGGCCGCATTCATCTTTCCCTTGATTGCAACCAGTCGTCCTGTCCCTGCAGCTGCCACCACCATGCTTCACTGTTGGGACTGTATTGGACAGGTGATGAGCAGTGCCTGGTTTTCTCCACACATACCGCTTAGAATTAAGGCCAAAAAGTTCTATCTTGGTCTCATCAGACCAGAGAATCTTATTTCTCACCACCTTGGAGTCCTTCATGTATTTTTTAGCAAACTCCATGCGGCCTTTCATGTGTCTTGCACTTCCGTCGGGCCACTCTGCCATAAAGCCCCGACTGGTGGAGGGCTGCAGAGATGGTTGACTTTCTACAACTTTCTCCCATCTCCTGACTGCATCTCTGGAGCTTAGCCACAGTGATCTTTGGGTTCTTCTTTACCTCTCTCACCAAGGCTCTTCTCCCCCGATAGCTCAGTTTGGCTGGATGGCCAGCTCTAGGAAGGGTTCTGGTCATCCCAAACGTTTTCCATTTAAGGATTATGGAGGCCACTGTGCTCTTAGGAACTGTAAGTGCAGCTGAAATTTTTTTGTAACCTTGGCCAGATCTGTGCCTTGCCACAATTCTGTCTCTGAGCTCTTCAGGCAGTTCCTTTGACCTCATGATTCTCATTTGCTCTGACATGCACTGTGAGCTGTAAGGTCTTACATAGACAGGTGTGTGGCTTTCCTAATCAAGTCCAATCAGTATAATCAAACACAGCTGGACTCAAATGAATGTGTAGAACCATCTCAAGGATGATCAGAAGAAATGGACAGCACCTGAGTTAAATATATGAGTGTCACAGCAAAGGGTCTGAATACTTAGGACCATGTGATATTTCAGTTTTTCTTTTTTAATAAATCTGCAAAAATGTCAACAATTTTGTGTTTTTCTGACAATATGGGGTGCTGTGTTTACATTAATGAGGAAAAAAATGAACTTAAATGATTTTAGCAAATGGCTGCAATATAACAGAGTGAAAAATATAAGGAGGTCTGAATACTTTCTGTCCCCACTGTATATATATAGATCTTATATCATTATATATATATATATATATATATATATATATATATGAAAAAGTGCAGAAACTTTTTGAAGGCCTCTGTTTTTTTTTCACATTTCTTTTCATTGGCATACTAATGAAATAAAGAATACCTTTCCATCTTTATAGCATACCTTATTTTAGACCAAGTGATGTCATCAATGGGTCTCTGTGTTTCCCTGAGTTGCTCCTGAACTTGAGGACATCATTGCTTCTAGGAAAATATTGATTGTTTTCACCCTGAACTGAGGAAGTGGCAAGTTGAGCCAAAAAGAGGGTTTTTTTATTGGGTAAAAAAAAAATGTTTTTTTTGTTCAGTAGTCGTGACGACTCCTACCTATTTTTACACATCCTATTTCAGGTGCCTCTGCCGATCAAACTACTGACAAGTCTTTTTATTGGAAACTCCTTTTGCACACAACCAATTCCCTGCACCCACATGAGAATCCCAGAGTGGACCCAGGAGGGGAACACCCAAGGCTTAAGGCCTGTACACATGATACAAAAATCGGAAGTAAAAATTTCATACGACAAACGATCTGCCGATTTTCAGATCGTCAGTACGGTGCTTTCGACAGCCGATTCCAATTTTTCTTATGACAAAAGCTGGATGTGCAGACTATAAAATTTAATCGTACGTGAACACAACGTCCGATTTTCGTTTAATTAGTGCGGTTTTCGTCCAAAAAAAAAAAAAGTAAGAGCAAGACTACGCATGCTCAGAAACTAAATAAAACACATACAAAACTATTTAACACATGACATCACTTCTGAAATGAAATTCGGTCGTACGAAAAATTTTCGTATTATGAGTAACCACTTTCGATATGAGACTAGCATGCAACAAAAAATGGACGAACTTTCATCCGAAAATCTAATTGTGTGTACGAGGCTTTAGAGAGCAATTATCTCTTGCCTGTGTGAAGATGGGTAATCTCCACCCACGCACTCAGAATGTTGCGTGTTTTCCCATTCCTTTGGGTGACCGCAGCCTCAATAGCTGTAGTATTTTTTGCCTTCTTTCTATTGTTCCCACTGTAGAATAACTTTTTTAAGTGAATTATTATGATTTTTTTTTTTTTTCAGAGGACACCCTAACTACACCTGAGATGACTAGCCAGCTCCATAGGGGCCTCACATTTTTGGACTTTGCTCAACCATAACAGCCTAGGCCAGTGATGGTGAACCTTGGCACCCCAGATGTTTTGGAACTACATTTCCCATGATGCTCTACTACACTACAGAGTGCATGAGCATCATGGGAAATGTAGTTCCAAAACATCTGGGGTGCCAAGGTTCACCATCACTGGCCTAGGCAGACCATGTAATGTTTCTCTGACTTGAAAGAGAAAAGCTCACAGTGTGCAGTTAAATCAGAGTAAGCAATTTCAGGCTATAGTTCAGCTTTAAAGTGGTTCTAAAGTCTCAAGGTTTTTTACCTTCATGCATTCTATGCAAGAAGGTAAAAAACCTTCTGTGTGCAGCAGCCCCCCTAATACTTACCTGAGCCTCATCGCGATCCAGCAATGTGCACGAGAGCGTCGGCTCTCCAGGGTTTCTCATTACTCATTGGCTGAGGCAGCAGCTGCCAATCACAGCCAGTAGCCAATGAGGAGAGAGAGGGGCGGGGCCGAGACACAGCTCTGTGTGCGATTAGACAAGCAGAGAGGCGACTGGGGAGCGAGCCTGCCTGGGTGCCCCCACAGCAAGCTGCTTGCTGTGGGGGCAGGAGGGAGGAGCCAGGAACGCAAGCAGAGGAACCAAGAAGAGGAGGATCCGGGCTCCTCTGTGCAAAACCACTGCACAGGGCAGGTAAGTATAACATGTTTGTTATATTTTTTGGAAAAAAAACAAGCCTTTAATATCATTTAAAATAAAATTCAATTCATGTGAATAAAAGGTAAATGGTGAAAGCATCCTCAGCTGTGATTTAATTTATCCCAACCCCTGTCTCTGTCACTTCTGCTGGACAGTTGGGTCTGCATGCCAACTTATGTCAAATATAATTTCAGGAAATATGTGAAATAGAAAAAGGAATTATAAAAAGAAATACTGTCATTATATGCATTAACCACATACAGTTATCATTTTGATGACAGTGATCCTTTCATAACCTTTATGTTTCTGAGTCGAGCACTGTACACAGCTTATTTTCAATATGCCCTCTGGTAATTTCCCAGTTGAAAACATTGAGTGGTGTCAGTGACAAGCAGCTGGTGTGAAAGGAGCAGTGAATGAAAGCTGCTAATAGCTGTAACGTCAGCACAGGCGCACCCGTCCACACAGCTCATGCACACTCTGCTTTTAAGGAGCAATGTGTCTCTTGCTAAATCTCCACAGAGACTTCATGTCAAGATAACAGGACTATCAGGCTATTTTGGTTGTACACTGCTCAGCTTTTTACAGATTAACTCTGAGTGTATTAAGAACCTTGATAGATGGATCAAAAATTCTCAGTTTTTCATAGCTTCCAACTGCCCCTTAATTGAAGGGTATGTTCCTCCTTTGGAACAAAATTCCTTTGTCCCTCTTTCCTCTTCAGTTGTCCGTTTTTGGCCTGATATATAAACTTTCATAAAACTATACAAAGTAACTACATTCAGTAGCTGACAAACTCTGGGACGGGTATTGAGGAGCACCCAGTACAAAAAGTTTACATCACTTATGCCCTGTACACACGGTCGGATTTTCCGACGGAAAATGTGTGATAGGACCTCGTTGTCGGAAATTCCGACCGTGTGTAGGCTCCATCACACATTTTCCATCGGAATTTCCGTCACACAAAGTTTGAGAGCTTGCTATAAAATTTTCCGACAACAAAATCCATTGTCGGAAATTCCAATCGTGTGTACACAAATCCGACGCACAAAGTGCCACGCATGTTCAGAATAAATTAAGAGACAAAAGCTATTGGCTACTGCCCCATTTATAGTCCTGACATACGTGTTTTACGTCACCGCGTTCCGAACGATCGGATTTTCCAACAACTTTGTGTGACCGTGTGTATGCAAGACAAGTTTGAGCCAACATCCGTCGGAAAAAATCCATGGATTTTGTTGTCGGAATGTCCGATAAATGTCTGACCGTGTGTACAGGGCATTAGAGGTCTTTTTGAAATATTTATTGGTTAAGTGTATCAAGTAAAGCCAACATGTCTCAGAGGTAAGGCCACCCCTCAGGGATAGTATGCAAGAGAACAATAAAAACAAAAAATACAATGCATGAGGATGCAACGGTTACCTATGCATCCTGTGCGGGTAAAGATGGCTTATTACATAGGTGTACGCCTATGTGAATGAGGCCTAAAGGAAAAGTACTGGTAAAGTAGAGCACTTGTGAGTAAAAGCACCATTCATGCTTGCAAATGGGGCTGTTAACAATTACATGAAGAAGATCCAATGGGGGTTGCCAGTGATTATCTATGGGCAGCAGCCCTATTGAAAGCAGTAGAAGGCTGACAGCTCGCACAGCTAATCACAGGTGTGAATACCTGTGATTAGGGATGAACCAATACCATTTTTTAAAAACCGAGTATGATTACCGATACTTTTTTTAAGTACTCACCCATACCAATTGCTGATACCAATTACCGATATCTATCGCCAATATACACTTATTGGGATTTTTTTTGTACCAAAGACATGTACAATGCCTTGCAAAAGTATTCACCCCCTTGGCATTTTTCGTGTTTTGTTGCCTCATAACCTGGAATTAACATGGATTGTTTGAGGATTTGCATCATTTAATTTACAGAACATGCCCACAACTTCAAAGATTTTTTTTTTATTGTGAAGCAAACAACAAATAGGACAAAATAACAGAAAAAGTCAATGTGCATAACTATTCACCCCCCTAAAGTCAATATTTCTTAAGCCACTTTTTGCGTCTATCACAGCTCCAAGTCGCTTTGGATAAGTCTGTATGAGCTTGCCACATCTTACCACTGGGATTTTTGCCCATTCCTCCTTGCAAAACTGCTCCAGCTCCTTCAAGTTGGATGGTTTGCACTTGTGAACAGCAATCTTTAAGTCTGACCACAGATTTTCTATTGGATTGCGGTCTGGGCTTTGACTAGGCCATTCCAACACATTTACATGTTTCCCCTTAACCCACTCAAGTGTTGCTTTAGCAGTGTGTTTGGGGTCATTGTCCTGCTGGAAGGTGAACTTCTGTCCTAGCCTCAAATCACACACAGAGTGGTACAGGTTTTACTTAAGAATATCCCTGTATTTAGCACCATCCATCTTTCCCTCAACTCTGACCAGTTTCCCAGTCCCGACTGCTGAAAAACATCCCCACAGCATGATGGTGTTCTTTGGGTGATGTGATGTGTTGGGTTTGCGCCAGACATAGAGTTTTCTTTGATGGCCAAACCTTCAATTTTAGTCTCACCAATTTTAGTCTCACCAGAGCACCTTCCTCCATACTTTTTGGGAGTCTCCCATGTGCCTTTTCGCAAACTCAAAACGTGACATTTTGGTTTTTGATGAAAGTAATGGCTTTCTTCTGGCCACTCTGCCAAAAAGCCTGACTCTATGGAGCGTACGGCTTATTGTCATCCTATGCACAGATACTCCAGTCTGTGCTGTGAAACTCTGCAGCTCCTCCAGGGTTACCTTAGGTCTCTGTGCTGCCTCTCTGATTAATGCCCTCCTTGCCCGGTCCATGAGTTTTGATGTGCAGCCATCTCTTGGCAGGTTTGCTGTTGTGCCATGTTCTTTCCATTTGGCTATGATAGATTTGATGGTGCTCCTAGAGATCAACAATTTGGATATTTTTTTATAACCTAACTCTGACTTGTACTTCTCAACAACATTGTCCCTTACTTGTTTGGAGAGTTCCTTGGTCTTCATGGCAGTTTTTGGTTAGTGGTGCCTCTTGCTTAGGTGTTGCAAAAAGGTGTGTATATGTAATGACAGATCATGTGACACTTAGATTGCACACAGGTGGACATCATTTCACTAATTATGTGACTTCTGAAGGTAATTGGTTGCACCAGAGCTTTTTATGGGCTTCATAACAAAGGGGGTGAATACATACGCACTTTTTACTTTTTTTACTTCGCCAACTTAGACTATTGTGTTCTGATCCATCACATATAATTCAGATTAAAAGAAAACATTGAACTAAAGGCTGTAATGTAACAAAATAGGTAAAAAGCCAAGGGGGTGAATACATTTGCAAGGCACTGTAGCAGAATACATTTTGGCCTAAAAACCCAGTAGTGATCAAATACCACCAAAAGACAGCTCTATGTATTTGTGTAAAAAAAAAAAAAGATAAAGATACAGTAAATATATATATATAAATTTATCTCAAAAAATAAAAAATCAAGTGCAAAAAAACAGGAGAACTGGCCTTGGGTGTGTGCGGACTTCTGCAGGGCAGTGCATAGCCCAATGTAAAAGGAAAGCCTTTAGTGAAGATCTGTAGGTGACAGTCCCTATATGTCAGGGACAATCAAAGGCTAGCATCAGATCTGATCTGATCTGCTGCTCCAGAAATCTCCTAGAAGAAGTGTGTAGGTTTATAGGATGGACTTGTGTCTTTTTTCAACCTCACCTACTATATAACTATGTGTTGTGATTGCACTTGTGATTTTTCTAAGACTCGTGCCCCCAGGCCAGCACTGGGCCTGCAGGACTTACACAGATGCAATGACAGGCAGCGATGAAAGTTTCTCCTGAAGAGTGCAGGGCAGAGAAGTGTGCACAGTCCTGTCCTAATACTCGGGTAATACAGAACTGGCTCAGGGCACAGTTGGGTAAGAAGGACATGCATGGAGAGCAATGACCCCCACCGCCGGGCACCCAACCCACACATGCAGCCAGCTCCCTCTGCAGCAGAGCTGTGCACCGCCCGCATATACTTTCCACTCACCACACCGAACTGTAGCCCCCAGAGCCCACGGGACTCAGGTTCTGGTAACTCTCGGGCACCTCCCACGAGGTCTTAGTTCCTGCCAGTAGAATCCTGGGGGCGTGTTGGAGGACATTGCTGCTGCAAACCCCGGCTGTCACGAACACTTGGACAGCTGAAATATCATTGGCTGTTAAGGATGTGGCAACCCCGCTCCTTAACAAGCAATAACTGCCTATTAACAGCTAAAACAACCAAGCCAGAAGTTATCGGTTGAGGGTATCGGAGCATTTGCACGAGTACTGATACTCGTGCAAATGCTTGGTATTGGTGCAACCCTACCTGTGATGATTGGCCCTGGATGCAGAAAGTTTGTAAAAATCCTTAGAGTGTCAGGTTTCTGTGGTAGTGAGGCCTTGTAGAACACCAACCCAGGGTTCCCCAGGGTGCAGAGTCTAAGCCCCAGCCTGCTTCCTCAGCAGGGCCCCTGATGGTGGGGGGATGGACTATCAGAAAGCTAGAACCAGGTCAAAGCCAACAGGTATCTCCAGCTCACGATACAGAGACCACTTGCGTATGCAGAGTACAGATGGCAGGAAACAGATGAGTATCTGGGAAACAAGCCGAGGTCAGGGTAGCGGCAGACAAGCAAAAACAGAAGACGAAGCCAGGGTCAGTACACAAAAAGTCAGACACTCAATTCAGGAAACACTCGGCAGACAGGAGCTCTGGGAATTAGGAAGCTACTCAGGCAACGCGAGCTGCACTGAGCATGTGTTATATAGAGAAGTAAACTGAGAGGCAAGCCAGGAAGTGATGGAAGGGAAAATAAATATAAACCCACGGAAAACAAGGTGACACCCATAGGTGAGCACAGAAGCCAAACAACACATGTGAAAGGAATCAGAAGACTAGAGCAGCACTGCAGGAAGGAGGTAAGAATTACACAGGCAGGAGAACTGCCGGCTAAATTGTGATATAGAGGACTGTACATTCCGGAAGATGCTGAGTTGGTGTTTATCAATCTTTGGTCAGAGCCCCAAGATGTTAGAAGATTATATTTTGAGTCCAGTATTATTGGCAAGCTCACAGCTGAGATCTCCGAAAAAAGCACAGTGACATTTGAGGCCCCGACATGAAAAAAAGATGATCTCTTAAATAGATCAGTTATAGAGGGAAAGTTATCTATGATATATGCTTTATAGTTACAAAATGTACACATGACAGTAATAAGTTGGAGTACAGAAAATGAAGAATCAGTGGGCACACATAAAAGTCAAATACAGATAAAAACAATTGTGAGATGTGGGTGTGCGTGGTCATCATTTTGCTGGGCTATAATGGTTCTTTACAAACATTTGAGAACATTTCCCCGAGCTGGCTGTTTAAATAGATTCAAAAACATACGTACTGTAGGTCATGTAGTTACACACACACACACACACACATTAGCTGGATAGCTCTGGACTTTAGAAAAGCTGAATCAAAAATAGCGCAAGTGACATGACTTCTATTCTAAGTGATGTGACTAGTATTTAAAAAATAATTATCACCATTTTTTAAACTATTAAAGTAGAACTATAGGAAAACCTTTTTTTTTTCATTTTGGATAGAGTAAGGGAAGAATATAACCCCTGTCAGTTTATATTTTGCCTTCTATGTTCCATTGGGGTGATTTCCCTTCACTTCCTGTCCCAGAGTCAAAACAGGTAGTAAGAGAATATCCCTCTCCACTCTATTCAAAACTAAAAAAAGTTTGCCTTTAGTTGTACTTTAAGGTCCCCTTGGGACAATGTACATGTAGTACATTGCCCCATCTTCCAAGGTGCCCAGGAATACTAGTAGTGATGTCGGACATGGCTGCTTTGTGTCTGTCTCCAGCTCCCAGCTTTTGCACAAGGCTAGCACTAGCAAGAGGAGTGCATAGGGATGGGAGGTTGACACATCTCACCTTCCTCTGCATCCGTAATGTTGGTGCTTACCTTGGGCATGTGCTGGTAGCTGGAGACAGGCACTTGCTAGCAAATCAGCCATCTCTTTACTAGCTGTGGGGGGCTGTGTGCCAAAGTAAAGGGGTTGCGCTGTGCAACATCACAGCACTGCAGGGTGCCTAGAATAATGGGACAAAGAACTACATGGACCATGTCCTAAAGCGAAATAAATAATGCAAATACCGTATTTATCGGCGTATAACACGCACTGTTTTCCCCTTAAAATCAGGGGAAAGTCGTGGGTGCGTGTTATACGCCGATCCCCGCTATCGCTATGTGAATGTCGGCGATCGCCGCCGACATTCACATAGCGAGTAGTTTTAAATATGGCGCCGCGGAGTTCGGAGGGACACGGCGGTGCTGAACGAGCACCGCCGAAATCACAGAGCCGAGATACACATAGTCGAGTGTATTCGGCTCTTTCCGGCGCCGCTCACAGTCACGCCCAGTCCCGCCATTGGACCTGTGTTATGTCCATCATAGGGCGGGACTGGGCGGGACTGTGAGCGGCGCCGGAAAGAGCCGAATACACTCGACTATGTGTATTTCGGTGGCGTTTGTTCAGTTCCGCCGGCGCCTAGTCCCTCCGAACTCCGCGGCGCCATATTTAAAACTACTAGCATGTGTATGTCGGCGGCAGGCGGTAGGCATGGACACTGGGGACAAGGCTGCACTGACAAGGCTGCACTGGGGACAAGACTGCACTGACAAGGCTGCACTGGGGACAAGGCTGCACTGGGGACAAGGCTGCACTGGGGACAAGGCTGCACTGGGGACAAGGCTGCACTGGGGACAAGACTGCACTGGGGCAAAGCTGCACTGACAAGGCTGCACTGGGGCAAAGCTGCACTGACAAGGCTGCACTGACACTGAAAAGACTGCAATGACACTAACAAGGCTGCAGATGAACACTGATGAGGCTGCATTGATGGGCATTTTAATGTAAGTTTCTTTTCCTTAAACTTCCCTCCTAAAAGTTTTTTTCCTTAAAATTCTCTCCTAAACTTGGGGTGCGTGTTATACGCCGGCGCGTGTCATACGCCGATAAATACGGTAATTGTGATAATTCTTCTTTAAGGGCTGGTTCACACTACAAAAATGCACTCCAGATCCGTTCTGGATGCATTTTTGCATGCGCGTTTTTAACACTTTTTTGCGTTCAGGTGATTTTTGATGCATTTCCGGAAGCATTCCAGGTGCTTATTTTCTTATTTTTTTCAGTTTTTCTTTCACTATGCTAGGGTCTAGTGAATTTTTGATGCGTTCCAGTGCATTTTTGATGTGTTTTACTGCGTTCCAATACAGTCCAGTGCAGGAAAAATGTAGCTTTTTCTACTCTTTTTTTCTGTTACTGAAAAGCCCTGGAACTGACCTTACTGGTGTGAATTATGCCATTGGAAACCATATGTAGCGTCCTGCTCCTGATGGGCAGGTACTATTTATGTAAATTTAAGTTGTCTGAAGCTGTAGTTTAGCTCAGACTAATTATGGTAAATTTCCTGGCATTTGTACCAGTTCAGCTGGGTTGTGTCAATTTCCACTTGGCCGTCGGTGTCGCTGTGGCCACTGGTAAGTGTTGGAAATGCAACATACTGGATGTATCAGGTACCCCCTTTTACTCAGAAATAACCCGGTGGGAGTGGTTCACTTGCCGTGCATTCTGGGTAAGGGTACTTAAGGTACAGGCGCCAATTGGCCGGGGTTCGTTGTTCCCGACCTGGAGGCCCACCTGGCCCAGGGTATGCCGTGGCAGCTCTGCTGTCTCAGGGCTGGCTGGCCCGAGGCTTTGTTACTACAGAACCAGGCCCAGGAGTTCTGGGGACTACTGATCCAGAGGTTGGTCCTGTGCTGTCTTGCCTGCGGGGAGAAGCCGATCGATTGGAGGAGACCAGGGGAGAACTTCTCTAGAGGTGACCAAGCCAAGTATGCTGGTATCTCAGGAGGAGCCTGGAAACCCAATCGGGGGATGCAACCTGGATCATCTAACTCGCAGTATCGCCAGGTCGGCTGAAAGAATCTGGTACTGTGCAGCTAAACTTAAAATCTGATCAAAGTTTGGTTACACCATCCTGTGGCAGAGGATTGTGTACGACCGCAACAATATTCTTTTTTTTTTCATCAAGTCTGTACCAGAGACTGTGTTCAAGCATTGCACCTGGCTGCTAGGTCAGTGAGAGAGACCTATCCGGTGATTGCTATATCCAGTTGAGGAGACCGTTAATCCTCTGGATAAGTAGAAATACCCTAACCTGCAATCTAAGGTACCTGAATCTCCCTTAATCCTCCATCCCTGTTCTTTTGGATTCAAAGAATAAAAGAATTGCAACGAAAGAAACTAAGTGTTTGGTGCAGATATCATTTAATACTCTTTTTCCCTCTTCGCCATTGCGACCCCTGTGACGGACACGAGGTAACGGTAAGCCCAATCAAAACCAGCAGCTCCTTAGGGGTAAGTGCTACACATATAACCTACTTTATATGCATTTTTGATGCTGAACAAAAACTCACTGGACTGCATGTGGTGTGGACTGGCCCTAAAGGAATCTGCATGCAGAGGCAGTGCAGCTCCATATAGAGATCAGTCAGTGATCTGTTGCTGCTTCCTCATTAGCATATAACAAAACCACAGTGAAAGAAAAACACATTTAACAGATTTGGGCACCAGTGTGCCTTTCAAATATTTCTCTACTGTATTGTGGTTGTACTCAATTTTTTTGGTTATCTAAGCATATTTACATATTTCTGACAATCGGTAAGTTTTACAATGTGTAGAAACTTTCCAGTGAAGTTTCCTTACACTTTTGTCCCCAAGCAGATATAAACCACCTCCCCGTTCAAAGTTTTATACTTTCCTAGATCTTAATGCTGAGGCCCGTGGCATTGTTTACATCCCTCCACCGCCTTCCTCAACCGAAGTTTGTGTGTGGCTAGGAATTGATCCATCAGCCTATCTTGTTGATGTGTACAGCTAATAATAATATTTGACACATCTCTCCCCTAACCTCAGACAAAAGCAAGTATACCTACCTTTATAGATATATTCTGTCTAAATTGCCTCTCTATAAAGGTAGTATGTTAGGATAAATGAGCATGGTAGGCTCAATGACTTAGGAAAGGATAGGCATTCTTCCAAAACTCTGTGCACAGATTGCAAACATTGATAGTTACACTTGTAAGGACACAGTGCCCAAGGACATTCATGATAATATCCTTTTACAATGATTGTGTATCTGTGAGTATCACTGAACGTCATAACCTTTCAGAACACAACTAACACATCCTGTGCGAACCCTGGAACACCAGCATGTTACATGTGTGAAACATTCTGTTTTCATGTTCTGTCAACTTGTAATCAGTTTGACGTCTGTTATAATTGAGATAAATAGTTCAGCTGCTACTTACTGGCGTTTAAAATACTTCAATGACACAATACATAGTTGCCAACATTGGGAAAAAAAAATTAGGGACACTTTTTTTGGCTGTAGGCGGAGTCAGCCTATAATTAGGGGGCGGGGCATGCGTTAGTAGGCGGGGCATATAAAAAGGAAAAATGCGGCGCGCGAAGCGCGCCGCGCAAAAAATGGGCGTGGTTTACGTGAAATAGTGGGCGTGGCTTACATGGGCGTGGCTAAATGGGGTGTGGTTAGAGTCTGAGGTGAATGAGGGATGCAGAGGGAAAGGGGGGTAGAGGGATGGAGGGAAAGCAGACCCAGACCCTACACCATAATAGCAATGTGTATTCCAGAGTTTAACAATCAGCAGATAAAGATACTCCAAACACCTGGTGTTAGCGCTTCAATCATCCCGGCACCATGGTTGTTATGGTGTCAGGATGATTGAAGCGCATTATTACTATTATTACATTGTAATATATATAATGAAATCATTCAACTCACCATAATGCAGAATCAGTGGGACCCCTGAGCGTGTCACCTGCCACGTCGCCTGCCACCAGATGCCATCAGGTTCCCCCAGCAGAGTCTGTCCTTACATAAGGTGCCCCCAGCAGAGGGGGGAGAAGGGGGTGCAGGTATGTTGGTGACACAGGGGGGAGAGGGGGGTGCAGGTATGTTGGTGACACAGGGGGGAGGGGGGGAATCAGGTATGGTGGTGACACGGGGGGGAGAGGGGGGTGCAGGTATGTTGGTGACACAGGGGGGAGGGGGGGAATCAGGTATGGTGGTGACACAGGGGGGAGAGGGGGGTGCAGGTATGTTGGTGACACAGGGGGGAGGGGGGGAATCAGGTATGGTGGTGACACAGGGGGGAGAGGGGGGTGCAGGTATGTTGGTGACACAGGGGGGAGGGGGGGAATCAGGTATGGTGGTGACACAGGGGGGGAGAGGGGGGTGCAGGTATGTTGGTGACACAGGGGGGAGGGGGGAATCAGGTATGGTGGTGACACAGGGGGGAGAGGGGGGTGCAGGTATGTTGGTGACACAGGGGGGAGGGGGGAATCAGGTATGGTGGTGACACAGGGGGGAGAGGGGGGTGCAGGTATGTTGGTGACACAGGGGGGAGGGGGGGAATCAGGTATGGTGGTGACACAGGGGGGAGAGGGGGGTGCAGGTATGTTGGTGACACAGGGGGGAGGGGGGGAATCAGGTATGGTGGTGACACAGGGGGGGAGAGGGGGGTGCAGGTATGTTGGTGACACAGGGGGGAGGGGGGAATCAGGTATGGTGGTGACACAGGGGGGAGAGGGGGGTGCAGGTATGTTGGTGACACAGGGGGGAGGGGGGAATCAGGTATGGTGGTGACACAGGGGGGAGAGGGGGGTGCAGGTATGTTGGTGACACAGGGGGGAGGGGGGGAATCAGGTATGGTGGTGACACAGGGGGGAGAGGGGGGTGCAGGTATGGTGGTGACACAGGGGGGGAGAGGGGGGTGCAGGTATGTTGGTGACACAGGGGGGAGGGGGGAATCAGGTATGGTGGTGACACAGGGGGGAGAGGGGGGTGCAGGTATGTTGGAGATACAGGGGGGAGGGGGGAATCAGGTATGGTGGTGACACAGGGGGGAGGGG